>NC_138038.1:5231839-5447694 GCF_964106645.2 Podarcis pityusensis | reverse complement strand
TAAAAGAAGTTTTGTAAGGAACAATATAAAAATTATTGTGAAGAGAATTAAGAGTAGGTATTAAGATTTGAATTTATAGCAATAAGTGTAGTAACAAAATGCATAATTAGAAAGGATTTTAGAAAACCATCAGTTGAGGTTGAAGGAAGTCTTAGGCTGTGATAGCCAAAGATTTTGAAAGGATGTTTAAAAGGATGATATGCTGGAAAATATGTGTAAAAACCAATAAAAAATTATTTATAAAATAAAGCGACAGAAGTACAGTGTAGGCTGCAATCTATTTAGCTCATGGATGTTTCATTTTGACTGGGACTTCTGGGGGGGGGGGGGGATGGAGAGAGGAACTCTCTTGGATGGACAACTTGCTCTGGCAAGTGGTGAGAAGTCCTACCAACAGGGGAAGTATTGATAAGCTTGGGATTCTTCTCCTTGCAGGTGATTAGCCACTTGCAGCAAACTTTGTTGTTGTTTAGTCGTTTAGTTGTGTCTGACTCTTTGTGACCCCATGGACCAGAGCACGCCAGGCACTCCTGTCTTCCACTGCCTCCCACAGCTTGGTCAGACTCATGTTTGTAGCTTCATGAACAATGTCCTACCATCTCGTCCTCTGTCGTCCCCTTCTCCTTGTGCCCTCCATCTTTCCCAACATCAGGGTCTTTTCCAGGGAGTCTTCTCTTCTCATGAGGTGGCCAAAGTATTGGAGCCTCAGCTTCAGGATCTGTCCTTCCAGTGAGCACTCAGGGCTGATTTCCTTAAGAATAGATTGGTTTGATCTTCTCGCAGTCCATGGGACTCTCAAGAGCCTCCTCCAGCACCATAATTCAAAGGCATAAATTCTTCGGTGATCAGCCTTCTTTATGGTCCAGCTCTCACTTCCATACATCACTACTGGAAAAACCATGGCTTTAACTATACGGACCTTTGTCTGCAAGGTGATGTCTCTGCTTTTTAAGATGCAGCGAACTACTTCACTTAAAAATGCGGAGAAGATTTTTTTTTAAGCTTCTGTTTATTTATAGGACCATTTTATTGTACAGCACTGTGTTGACCCTGCAAATTGGTAACGGAATACGACAAAGTAAATTGCACTACTGACAATTATAGTGGCACTGTTTTGCTGTGTATTGACAATGGAAAAGGCGCTGAACAGCAAGCCAATATTGTGACACAGTATTTGACAGGTGTTGCATTTGAGTAAGCAGAGAAGAGACGAATAAAAATAAGATTTTGATCAACAACACACAATTGTTTGTTAATAGTCCGTGATGTGGTTCATGAAGTAGTGTGTGTGTCTGAAAGTGGGAGAAGTCTCTGGCGCTACCTTAAGAGACAAAGGCCCCAAACAGATGACCAACTCATTCCAGCCGTCATCGCAAAACCTTGAGCTGCTTCACTCTGATAACACTTGGCATGCCAGTTTGCCCAGAGCCTAGGGCTTGCTGATCAGAAGGTCGGCGGTTTGAATCCCCACGACAGGGTGAGCTCCCGTTGCTCAGTCCCTGCTCCTGCCAACCTAGCAGTTTGAAAGCACGTCAAAGTGCAAGTAGATAAATAGGTACCACTGTGGCGGGAAGGTAAACGGCATTTCCGTGCGCTGCTCTGGCTCGCCAGAAGCGGCTTAGTCATGCTGGCCACATGACCCGAAAAAACTGTCTGCGGACAAACACTGGCTCCCTCAACCAGTAAAGCAAGATGAGCGCTGCAACCCCAGAATCATCTGCGACTGGACTTAACGGTCAGGGGACCCTTTACCTGCATCTACGCATTCTGTTCAATTACGCAGAACCATAGCTGTCAACTTTTCCCTTTTCTTGCGAGGAATCCTATTCGGAATAAGGGAATTTCCCTTTAAAAAAGGGAAACATTGACAGCTATGTGCAGAACGGCAAAGTCTTCAGGTGTACAGTTTTAAACCCAAAGGACTCCACATAATCAGACAGCAACTTGTGCAATTTTGGGACCCCATGACCCCTGCCATGAGCCTGGATCATGCTTGCTGAGGCGGATGGGAGTTGGAGTATCTGGAGGGTGCCATGTTGGCTACCTCTGCAATGGATGAACCTCCTCCCTCCCAGAACAATAGCCAGGAAGTGCCATATTGGGGGTGGGGAGCAGAGAATAGGTTCTCACTCCATAGCAACAGAATAAATGAGTGACTAGGAGTGGAGCAACAGCGAGTTGCACGTACACGGCGCACATACAAACCTTCAGGTCCAGTTTGAGTAAGGAGGACAACACAGGAAAGGCTAGAAAGCAACAGTGTGGAAATGGCATCGTACAGATTCTCCATAGAAACTGAGAAAACAAATTGTGTCCTTTACAGAGAAGACAACTAACGTGGATGTGACTACAGAAGCTCTCCTGGCTGCAGCAGATATTAGTATTCCATGGCCACATGGCTTGATCACAAAACAGCCATTCTGCCTGATGTTGTTTCGCAGTTCTCGCCACAGATTCTGGCACCTGCTTCTACCACGTTATTTCATTCTCACACTGACTCTTTGCTAAGCTAGACAGCCTAGGATGTGACAAACAAATATAGCAATGTAATCTTAGGTTATATACGAGTCACAGACAAACACACCCACACATTGCACATTTTGGAAAGCTCCTCTGTGCTTGCAAAACCCTGATACCCTCCAACATTTCTCTGATGAAAATAGGGACGTCCCATTCCATAATGACAATTTTACTATTGATAACCCACACATCTTACTGGGTTGCCCCAGCCACTCTGGGCAGCTTCCAACACATATAAAACATACCGTATTTTTCGTCCCATAGGGCGCACCGGCCCATAGGACGCACCTAGTTTTCTGGGGGGGAAATAAAGGAAAACATTTTTTCCTTTATTTCCCCCCCAAAACCAGGTCGGGGAATCCAAACCAGGTCGGGGGACAGCGGGATGGCGGCGCTCCGCCTCCCCGCTGTCCCCTGAGCTTGTGGGTTGCAGGCTGCAGGCTGCTGCCCGCAAGCCTTGTGAGCCCGCGGGAACTCCTGTCGGGCTTGCAAGGCTTGCAGATAGCTTCCTGAAGCCTGGAGAGTGAGAGGGGTCGGTGCGCTCCGACCCCTCTTGCTCTCCAGGCTTCAGCGAAAGCCTGCATTCGCCCCATAGGACGCACACACATTTCCCCTTCATTTTTGGAGGGGAAAAAGTGCGTCCTATAGGGCGAAAAATACGGTAATAAAAAAATAAACATTAAATAAACTTCCCTATACAGGATTGCCTTCAGACGGCTCAGGGGTCAGATAGCTCCATACCCTCCAACATTTCTCCAAATAGGGACATCTCTGGGAAAAGTGGGATATTCTGGGATCAAATCAGAAACCAGGACAGCTTCTCTAAATCAGGGATGTACCTGGAAAATAGGGACACCTGGAGATCTGTACGCTGTATTCTATCTTGTACTGGCATTTGAAGCAAGCCTATTAGGCCTATTCCTTTATTTTTTTAAAAAAGTGTAATTTCACAGCAGACCTGAAGGAGCGTCTCCACCCCCATCATTCTGCCCGGACGCTGAGGTCCAGCGCCGAGGGCCTTCTGGCGGTTCCCTCATTGTGAGAAGTGAGGTTACAGGGAACCAGGCAGAGGACCTTCTTGGTAGTGGCGCCCGCCCTGTGGAACGCCCTCCCATCAAATGACAAAGCGATAAACAACTACCTGACATTCAGAAGACATCTTAAGGCAGCCCTGTTCAGGGAAGTTTTTAATGTGTGACATTTTAGTGTGTTTTTTGTCTCTGTGGAAGCCGCCCAGAGTGGCTGGGGAAACCTAGCCAGATGGGCGGGGTACAAATAATAAATTATTAAATTATTATTATCTGATAGCATTAGAATATCTGCAACTCAAAAACCAGCCATTTGTATTTGAGGATCTAGGTTGTATCTAGGTAGCATCTTGTTGCTTAGAAGATTATAGTTTATGTTTCCCTTGAAGACTGATTCATACTCCTTGTTACTTCACATCTTCCTTGTTGTATTACTAATTTTGTTCACCTAGAGATTCATCTTCTAGTTATTTTGACTTAAGTACCTGAAGTTAAGTAAACAAAATTAAATATGTCCACCCATATTTCTATCTCCCTAGTAGATTTGAGAAAATGATGTTTTCATAAGGACAGACTCTATGGAAGAGCTAGTTACTGACAATTTTCAGGAACGAGAAAGTACGGTAATATTTTGCAGTTCAGAGATATTAATTATTAATTTTGGCAGAGACCACCAAGGATCAAAAGGAAGCAAATTTAAACACGGTCTAAGGTCAAAAGGTTTGCTTTGAAACCATAATCCATTGTTGGGAACTGCTGTTCGGGATTTCTTTCAAGTGAATGTTTCTCGCTGACTCATGAGATATTAGGATGTAATTTGAGACTGTGTTTCCATAGAAGTTAGTAAGCTAAGATCTGCTCCTCATCCTGACTTCTTCATGCAGTAGTTAACACCAACTGTGTTAAGATCCTGGATTAAAAACATGCTCCTTTAAAGTGGTTTGTAACACTTAGCTGATAGCCCTGCTGGTTACAAATAAGTGCTCACACAACCAGTATTTCCCCTGGAGCTGTGTAGCATCGATTCAGAGTACTCATGGAAGGCACAGACAATCCTATGAGCTTCAGGGCATGATACCAGCTTTGCAGAAGACTTTTCTTGCCAGCTTCAGCAAAGCCCTAAAATACATTGCTTAAATATATGGTTGTGCAGTTGCAGCCCATGTTTGTTTTTTCAGGAATTCAGCTGTGGTCCCTCCTCTCCTTGTCCTGTTGGCTACCCAAATCTCCTACCTGCTGGAGCAAAGAGAACTCTGGCCAAAAGAGGCTGAGAGGAGCTCGGGTGAAACAGGCGTGCGCAAAGCCACAGCTGTCTCTTCTCTTGCAGCTGTGCAGTCTGCGACAGAAGAAATACAGTAGCACCAGGCTTACGCTACCCTGGGGTAATGCCACCCCCAGAAGTGTTTCGCCGCGCGCGCATGCGCAGAAGTGGTCCCTCCGGCTGCGGAAACCTCATTATTTGACCGGAGCGCTGAAACAGATCCCGTCCACAACTGGAGGTACCACAGTATTGGGTTATAAAACCAGGCAGCTATACTTTTTTAGCAAGGCATCTGGAAGGCTTTGTTTCAACTTTTACAGTTCTGTTTTACATATATATAAAACTCAGTTCAACTCAAGCACAGGCACAAGTGATTTCTTGATTGTAATCAAGTCAACATTTTCATTCCATGTCTCAAAACTGGCTTAATATATTGACCTTGCACTATTCCACACTGACTTGATTACGGGTTGGCACTGGCGGAGGAAGGGGGTGCGGTGAGTGCGGCCCACCCCAGGTGTCATGGGGGGGGATGACATTGCTGCGCTGCCCCCCCCCGGGACGCTCGCTGTGGGCGGCACCCCAGCCCAGGACGCTCGCCGCAGGCAGCTAGCCCCACCTCCGGGTGCACAGCATGTGTGCCCCTCCAGGTGCCAGAGCAGCTAGCTCCGCCTCTGCAGGTTGGAATGTACCCTTCTTCTTCTTCTTCTTCTTCTTCTTGGGCAATAGATCTTACTATGGGACTACATTTCCCTTAGGCACAGTCAGAATAGTTATCCTGCCGTACTTCACTTGTCAGAGCCTAGTTTGCATAAACAGGGTATACCGAGTCAAATGTGGACAGTTGATGAGGTTGCCATTTGAATAAGAGGGGCTATATATTGCACTTCATCGCCCCATTAATACCCTCATTATTCAAAGTGAAACGCCTCATAAGCCTGGGATATGTACCACGCTACCTCAGGAGTGGTCTCTTGTTCAATAGAGCACAAGGATGTTATCAGTTCCTTGCGAACATCAGTCAGGCTATTCCAGTCCAGAAACATCCACAGCTGTCCTACCAGGTATGGCTGGTAAAAGTCACTCCTAGCTACTGAGCCCCTAGTGACTGATGGGGTGGGTCTACATACAGGGGGGGGGGGAATGCTATAAATAAGTCAGAAATTAAATCATTATAACAAAAGAAGAAAAAACCCTATGTTAAAACTCACATAGAAAATTTGTTTGCTCTCTGGCACCATCTGGTGTTGCAAAGCATTATTTTTTTTACTAATGTAGCTGAGTGTGGACACAGGAGCACCCCCAGACTATGAACCTACACATTCAGTGGGAGTATGACCTGCACAAATAAGTTAATCGACCAATTATCCAGACTTGTAGCTGCTCAGCCACAACACCTCTGATTTGCCAGGATTCAGACTCAGTTAATGCACTGTAACAATTACATATGGTATATTGTAGTGCGTGCAGTTCAATCTTCCGCTGCAGCTCTTATTGACCTCTAGCTCTTCAGACTGCGGGGGGGGGGGGGGCTGCACGTTTAAATGTTTCCCCATAAAAAAGAGCTGTATACACTATAGATTAGCACTACAGATTATTAGCGTGTCAAAGAGAAGGCTGGGCTAGAATCCATCTCCTTGACATGCTCATTTTAGTGTAAAGGATTTCTTCTTTAAAAAATAGAGCACATTCAATAATGAAATTTCCCCCCTTTGTTAGAAATGGTACAACCTAGCTAGAACTGTAGCACATGGATTCTGCTGATTGTGGACTCAAGAAAGGTAGCAATTTAAAGGTATGCTCCAAGTAATTAATTTTTGTAGTATACTTTCCTAATTTGGAGTAAGTTTTCCTTCTCTGTTGCTTCTTCAAATTATATTTTCACAGTTTGATCACCATTTGTTGAATAGATGAAGCAATTGTATACTTTACACTCAAACCTTGAAGATATAAATTCAATATTGCTGTTTTCCCAGTAACATAATAAATAAGCAGGATAATGAATCTCAAATGCAGAATTGTCTGGCAAGCTCAGCGACATTTACCAAAATTTAGTATTGACAGAAGCATCAAGGGAGAAGTAATAACAATCAACATAGATCAACAAATGGGAAAATTGCAATTTTAAAAATGTTGATGCAGAAAAGGGCCTGTGGTTATAACAGAAAATAAAATGTGCATATAAGGTCACTTGGCAAAATAGAGAATGATACCAAAATTATATTATAGACACTACACATACCAAAGAGAGAACGAGATTTTGTATGATTCTGCATTTAGAATACCACATGCATTTATAAGTACCTAATTCAAAGCAAAAAGACAAGCCCATGACCAAGCGGTGTCTAATACATGTATGTTTGTCATGTGATGACTCAACAAGTGATGACTTGTTCCAGGAATTAATGGGTGATAACAAAAGTGACACCACTTTTCTTTCAGTATAAGAACAAGCATTAAAGAGGCCTCCTAGCCCGCTCACAGGTCCTTTATAAGAGAGTCCCATGGACTGCAAGAAGGTCAAACATATCCATTCTCAAGGAAATCAGCCCTGAGTGCTCACTGGAAGGACAGATCCTGAAGCTGAGGCTCCAATACTTTGGCCACCTCATGAGAAGAGAAGACTCCCTGGAAAAGACCCTGATGTTGGGAAAGATGGAGGGCGCAAGGAGAAGGGGACGACAGAGGACGAGATGGTTGGACAGTGTTCTCGAAGCTACAAACATGAGTCTGACCAAACTGCGGGAGGCAGTGGAAGACAGGAGGGCCTGGCGTGCTCTGGTCCATGGGGTCACGAAGAGTCGGACACGACTAAACAACAACAACAATTGAAATTTTTAGTTTTGGGACTGTATTCAAATTACTGTGCCGGCAGAAATCAGCACAGTGATGCCTCTTAGAGCAACAGGAATCCCTCTCCTCCAGACATGCACCCCCAGCTGCTCCAGCGGGTTGGGAGAACCCCCATAACAGTGCAGTGGAAAGAAGAAAGCAGTGCCTTCTGTCAGGCAAGCAGAAAGCCTTGCACTGCAGAACTATCTCTTCAGCAGGGAAACCAAAATGCTTGTTTACAAAGCTATTATACTACCAACCTTACTATATGCTTGTGAAACATGGACCACATATAAACGCCATCTGCAACTCCTCGAAAGATTCCATCAACGGTGTCTCCGAAAATTTTTACACATCACTTAGGAAGACAGGTGAACTATTATCAGTGTACTGGAAGAAGCAAAGATCACCAGTGTCGAAGCAATGATTCTTCAACATCAACTTCGTTGGACTGGCCATGTTGTGTGGATGCCTGATGATCGTCTTCCAAAGCAACTACTCTATTCCAAACTTAAAAATGGAAAGCGTAATGCTGGGGGTCAACAAAAGAGGTCTAAAGACTGTCTCAAGGCACATTCTTAAAAATGTAGTATAAACACCAACAATTGGGAAACACTTGCCTGTGTGCGCTCCAATTGGAGAATAGCCTTTACCAAAGGTGTCATGGGCTTTGAAGACACTCAAACGCAGGACGCAAGGGAGAAATGTGCTAAGAGGAAGCCACGCTTGGCAAACCCTCACCATGATCAACTCCTGCCTGGCAACCTATGTCCCCACTGTGGAAGGACGTGTTGATCCAGAAATGGCCTCCACAGTCACTTATGGACTCATTGTTAAAACCGTGTTTGTGGAAGACAATCTTACTTGGCTATGAGTGATCGCCAAAGAAAAGAAGAATAAAATAGCAGCAGCTCATCCCCACACCACATCCCAAACCGCTTTTGACAATACTCTTGATTCAGGACACCCAAGCTCAGAAAACCCTTTGCAAGGGAGTCCGTTGACACTTTCAGCTGTGAGCAATCAAACCCATTCTAGGCGTCTCCGAATGGGGAAATGAGATGGCAACTGGGAGGAGGCAGCCAGCACCTCCAATCTATGTGCATTAGGACATCTGGAGAAAGCCTGCTGTCCTCCTCTCATTATGCTCTGTTTTTGAACACCTGAAAAATCAGCTGATGACAAACACAGGTGCCTGTGTAAACCAAACACAAGAAGTCAAGTGAAAGTGCACCACAGGTTTCTCATCACGACACACATTGAAACCTTTACAGGAATGGTGGCAGGCAAAATTGCAGTGAAAATGTGCTATGGATTATGCTAATACAGACTGATGGTGTCCCAAATATGCCCTGAAGTGAAAAGGACTATTGAGAGGTAAGTGCACCTGGGAAAAACTTCAAGGTTACCTCAAGTCTGCTGGTACTTCCGTCCTGTCCATGGGTGTCACAGTTTGGGCTACATTTGCATGAGTATGAGAAGATGAATTGTAAACAGAGGGTTAAGTGTAGTTCGGATCCTACAAGGCACAACTCAGTGATAACAGCAGGAACCTTTAATGAACAAGGTAACAGGGGCAAAGCAACTGCTTATATACATTTCTGAGGCCTGGGCCAACCCACTCCCAGTGTGATTGGCTGTCTAAACTTCCAAGCTGTGAATCACGACGCAGAGTTCAAGGGCCAATGGCAGAGGCCCAAATCCTGAAATGTTCTGTGATTGGACATCAGAACACAGGAACTCAGATTCCTTAGTCCAGACTCAAGCACAGGCAAACACAGACCACTGAATACATAACAGAGGGAATGGCAGTAGCATTGAATGGTGACTTACCATAACTACTCTAAGAGTTTCTGAAGGTGTGCCACTCTCACAAAAGGATGCAGTTTCCTCATTACTCTTCAACAAGTTAGATGTTTAAAAACCCCAAGATTGATGGGGAGAGAAAAGACTGTTGGTGTCAGTCACACTATCCATGTCTGAGTCTGCTAAGTTTTAAGATGTGGGAGGAGCTAGCAGGCATTCCGTAACTTGCAGGTTTTACATTGCACTGTAGCCTCTTGAGTAGGAAAAAAACCCTCTTATTCATGGGTAGGCAAACTAAGGCCCGGAGGCTGGATCCGACCCAATCGTCTTCTCAATCCGGCCTGTGGACGGTCCAGGAATCAGCGTCTTTTTACATGAGTAGAATGTGTGCTTTTATTTAAAATGCATCTCTGGATTATTTGTGGGGCATAAAATTTGTTCATTTCCGCTGCCCCCCCGCCCCCCCCCATATAGACCCCACAAAGTCTGAGGGACAGTGGACCACCCCCCTGCTGAAAAAGTTTGCTGACCCCTGCTCTTATTGGTTGAGCTTCCATCTCTGCAAAAACAATAACCAGCTGTTATGCAGTTCTGCCTGTATCCTTGAAAAAGCCAGTCTTGAAATTTATAGTGTACTTAACAATTAAATGTTTAAACTGTTGAATACATTATTTTTTTGCACTTTTGCAGTCAAGGAAATGCAAATTTGGCGTAGCTCCTAGATTTCAAAGAAGTGTATAGCTATAGAAAAGTTAAGGAAGGGGACTTAGCACCACTCACACAAAACCCAGGCAGGAGTATTGATCATGTCAACAGAGGGAGGAAAAAGATAGTGATCAACAAAATGGCATTCTCATTCCTTTTGAAATAATGGATTTCAGCAGATAAACCGGATGAAGCCAAGGACAAAGGGTACTTCCAGATGGGTACGAATTGTAGGATCAGTGATGTTCTTGCACACACATTTTTCACAGTATTCACAGAACATCATTGACATCAAAAGGCAAGATAGTATTCGCCGTCCCATTTAATACAGATTCACTTTGGGGGCAGGGCGGGAATGTGAAGTTAAAGAACCCAGTTGCCAGTGACCTGTTTGCAATATCTAAATGATCCATTTGCGATATTAAGCAATATTAATTAACCATCTGGAAAGGTATATAATCTGTGACATCACACACAAACATGATCCAGCACCATCACACTGTCCCATAGCTTTGGTTTGATGCCATTAAGTTTTCACAGTTTCTAGGACTATTAGTTATTGAAGTTATCTCATTAACCCAAATTGGTATGAAGAGGTTACACATCAAATTTGGAACCTATTATTAAAGAGGACTATCCATCAATTATGGCAAAACAAAGGTGTTGTTTGCCAGAAAGCGTTAACAGCACAACTAGACTATGGATGGACATAGTATAGAACAATGCCGATCATACAAATATTTAGGGCTTAATTTTTCTGAAAATGCCCTATGGCACACCGACTTAGAAGCAATAACACTCAGCTACACACTTTTGGGGGCCCATAAAGAAATTGTATCACACAGAGGCCACCGTTCAGTCGAACCAACATTAAAGATTTTTGTAGCCAAGATTGGGTCTCACCTTTTATATGGTGCACCAATCTGGAATAACTATTGCAGGGAGGAACTTGATGTAAATCAATTTAAGTTCCTGAGTATGATATTGGCAGTGTCACATAGTACACCTGAAATACTACTAAGGACTGAACTATGTCTCCCCTCTATAAAAGCCCGTATACATAAATCTATATTGTTGCACTTGACGGGACGCGGGTGGCGCTGTGGGTAAAACCTCAGTGCCTAGGACTTGCTGATCGTCAGGTCGGCGGTTCGAATCCCCGCGGCGGGGTGTGCTCCCGTTGCTCGGTCCCAGCGCCTGCCAACCTAGCAGTTCGAAAGCACCCCCGGGTGCAAGTAGATAAATAGGGACTGCTTTCTAGCGAGAAGGTAAACGGCGTTTCCGTGTGCTGCGCTGGCTCGCCAGATGCAGCTTGTCACGCTGGCCACGTGACCCGGAAGTGTCTTCGGACAGCGCTGGCCCCCGGCCTCTTAAGCGAGATGGGCGCGCAACCCCAGAGTCGGACACGACTGGCCCGTACGGGCAGGGGTACCTTTACCTTTTTATATTGTTGCACTGGGGGGCAATATTGCAACCAGAACAACAACACTTAGCCAAAAGATGCTTTTGGGGGGATTTGCAGAACAGGGAAGACTGGGTAAAATCTTGTAGAGGTCTGGTGCAGTTATTCGATCTCCCCAACTATCTGATCACAAGATACGAGATACTGTGTTTAGCGAAGATGGAAAAAGACATATTGAATACATTAAAAATGTAAATCCTCTTTTTGGTGGATTAAAAATAAAACATACCACATAAGGGCCATGTACTTGCGAGAACTAACTCCCCCCCCCCCCCCCGTTAGACATGCTTTCACCCAGCTCAGATTCCAGACTATGAATATCTGACTGGGAGATATGCTAGCAGACCTGCAAGAGAGTGCCTCTTTATATGTGGTTCAGGGTCTATTGAGGATCTTGTACATTATATTGCCCATTGTATGGACAATTGTATGACTCACCCACTGCATGATTCACCCAGAGCCAAATTTATCTCCCCTTTTCAGACCGCCTTGGAAGGACAACCAGATGTTTTTAAAAATCAATGGCTGCTGGCAGGTGTTGATAAATGCATCAGTTATAGGGTGGCCCAATTTGCAGTAGTGGCAAGAAAGGTTAGGGCAATCTTTATGGATAGTGCAAGTACCAAACCCCAGGGATGCTGACCGGAAGGAATGTTTTCTAAATTCTGGACATTGTAGATCTGTCTTGATCTGGTGCATGTAATGTCTTTCATTCTGTAGTTGTGCAATTTGTTCTTGTATTGTGGTGGCCATTGGCTATAAATAATAAAACAGGCAGACAGACAAATCCAAATAAGATGTAGAACAATTCTGAATTTGGTTTTAGTATTTGCAAATAAATTACAATGCATGTTTATTCAGAATTCAGTTTGCGTTAAAAGTGACCCCTTTTACATGTACTGCTGTCAAGGCAGGTATACCCATGCATTTGGTTTTGTTGTTGCCTAAGTGCAGAACTTTGTACTTGTCTCCGTTGCACTTCATTTTGCTAGTTCTACATCCAGGTTTCTCATTCTGTTACGCTAATTTTGGATTTTCTTTCTTAGTACTAAAAGTGTGAGCTATCCCGTGCGGTTCTATGCCATCTGCACACTTGATAAGGACCCCCTTCACTGAAACGAAAAGGGGGACGACGATGGTGACCTTCTTCAAGGATCAAGGATTATATTTTCTTATGGCCAACCTTCCAAGAGCTACATGAAAAGGTCCAGAAAAAGCAGCACAGCCAAAGATGAGCGAGATGGGACTAAATGGGCATTTTGGAAGGATAAAATTTGGGGCTAGGAAACCAAGACGGACAGTGCCTACAAGACATTCATTTTGCTTATACCAATGACATTCAAAGAACACTGTAAACTGTAGGTGTGCTTTCATTGTTGGCATCCGTCTGTCTCGAGAGACATTGGAGTGCGCCTCTGGGGATGAAGTCAAATGGTCAAAGTGAGCTCCCTGGGGTGCAAAGCCAGGCAGTGTGTATGGAGGTCCTGAGCTGCCCAGAAGACAAGACCCCCATTTTGTCCTTGCTGATGTGGCCCAAAGGAAAGCAGAGCAATATGTTTGGTACCAGCTTGGCTGCAGGAGTTGCTGGAAGAAGGTGTACAAGGCGCCACCCAACTGTCTTAGGGTCTCCACTCTGGATTTGTGTAGGCTTTACTCCTTGCCTTTTCTTCTCCCAAAGATATCCCACAAGGCAGTGGAGGTTTAAGATCAGAGTTTCCTCCTAGATGGGCAGCCTTCGTAGGTGGATGAGCCCCATCTGTCTCTTACTTCCCTCTACAGCACATGTAGAAACCGCCTTCTTGACCGTTGGACCCACTATTGGTCTTGCCCGTTCAGTCCTCCTGAGCTTGTTGTGGTGATCACACAGGGTCCCCGGATGTTTCACCGTCTATTGATCCCTGTGCCACCACTTTATTTCTCGCTGCCACCACCCAGGCCCTACCTGGTACAATACTGAGTCCAGTCAGGGTTAAATTAGAACATAAACTTATGTTTATTTATTGCAGTTTAACAAGTGTGTGGTTACATAAACAGTATCAGTCAATTACAACCATGGGGTGCCTATCCAGACCTATAACTTCCGCTACCTGCTCTCACTCACTAAACCACCTCTCAGATATTTACTTGCCCCTAACTGTTCCTGACTCAGCTTATTTCGGTACACTAACTCAACCTACCCACACTCTATCCCAATTCACTCCCACTCCAACCAACCACCCAACTCCCAACGAACACCTCCCTTTGCCCCTCCCAGAGCTGGTTTTATAGTCCCTCTGACTCCACCCCCCAGGTCCTGATTGGGTAACCTGTTTAACTATTTCACCTACAGCACTCTCATATGTTAACGCCACAGGTAGAGGAAGATCCTAACTCATCCAGGGTTTGGGAGCAACCCTTACCAAGTTCAGCTGGCCAATCGAAATTGTTTCTTGGGGTGTGGCCACTGTCCCATGCAGACAGCTTCTAGAAGCCACAGGTGAGAGCTGAGTGCAGGGTGGGACCCAAAGGTGAACAAGCCACCTCAGAAGAATGTTTCCCCCTCCAGAGGTACTAATCCTCCCCTAACACCCCATACACCCTGTGTTTTGGTAATGCAAGGTATATTCAGTGGTTTAGAAATACTTCTGTAAAAGGCCTGGTGATTGCTCCTTTTCCTCCAAGATCCGCTTCTCTTCAGTCACTTCATCGTGCCATTCAGGATCAATTTTGGGTCCAATTTTTTTCAAGTGGGATTTTAGTTATTAGGAGAGTGTCACTGGGCCCTGCTTTGAAAATAGACATCTCAGTTCTCCTGCTGTGTTTGCTGACTTCTATTTCTGGGTGATAGTAAGACATTATCCTGTGAAAATCTTCTGCTCAACTGACATTACCTCTTAATTATATCTCCATTAAAACTAAATTAGAAAGCAGTCAGGAATGTTAAGCCAATTGAATTGCTCATTTGTCTGAATATCCCAATACTTCTTTTTTATTGGGGGGGGGGGATGTTGGCTGATGCAATAGAATGGTTAAAGACTTACTTCATTGCTGGGAAGTGTCAGTCATAATTTTAAACTCGGATAAACTACTTGGACAATGCAAGGCTCTTACATGGATAAACCCTGTTATGAGTCTGGAGTTGACCTTTCTGATTTCATTTTTAATTCAACAAGGAGATTTTAATATTAAGTAGGGCTTGTGGTTTTTGTTTTTCCCCTCATTAAAAGGAGCGGCAGCAAATCATTCTATAGATAAGCCCCAGTATGACCAAGGAAGGCAAAGTAGGCCATAGTATTTTTAAGGCCC
Source organism: Podarcis pityusensis (assembly GCF_964106645.2). NCBI lineage: Eukaryota > Metazoa > Chordata > Lepidosauria > Squamata > Lacertidae > Podarcis > Podarcis pityusensis. The sequence continues at coordinate 5,432,795 of NC_138038.1, read as the reverse complement.
TTTGGCAACAAGTCCTGTTCCTCAATTCATGCAGATCAAAGTCACAGCCAATGAGGGGAAGAGAAGAGTAGGAATGGCATAAAACCCCCTATGATCCCATGCCATTGAAGGGGACTCCTGGGTAGCCCTCGCTTCTTGCAGGTCCTTGCCATCAGAAGTAAATGACAGTATCACTGGCTTGGGCAGATTTACACCAAGAGGAGAGCAAAATGATCTCACCGCTCTTCAACAAATGCTCCCCTGAGCAAATCTAGATCCTGGTGTCAGGATGCTGTCAGCGGTTCCTGGCTGGTTGCCCAGGAAAGTATAAAGACAAGGGAAAGTTTCTTACAGTCCTTTTTTATTTCAGTCTTTACAGAAGGAGACTATAGATCCCAGCCTCTTGGATAATGGTGTTGTCCCAAGTGAATCTCCACCCCTGTCTCTCCGACTTCCTCATTCGTCATTCTCATCACCTCCTCTATGGGTGCCGCTAATTGCCCTATGTCTTTGAGCTCTTTGCTCTCCTACTTTTAAGTCCCGCCGGGTTCTGGGAGATGGAGAGTCTGGGATGCTTTCTAATGACAACATGTCAGCCAGGTGTTGCTCTGGCGCTCCCATGATTCCCCAACTTTCCCCCTCATCTGTCTCTGAGCTGCGACCTCCCTCAAACCCCTGTTGTAAATCTGTACTGTCTTCCTCTTTCTCCTCCCTGGAAGGGGCAGGATGGAGAGGCGATCTCCACGACTCTGGCCCTGACACCTTGTAACAACCAACCATGACAACCTCTAGGGACAGCAATGGAGAAAAAGTGTCCTTTTGTGATATGAGTGCTCACACACCATCATGCACAACAACAGCAACCCCCTCATCTAAATTTGTTTCTTTTCCCTTCTTTTGTCAACAAATGTGAGGAATAGCCAGGTAATGGGAAAAGGCCAAGGACAAATGAAAAGGTAAAGGTAAAGGACCCCTGACAGTTAAGTCCAGTCACGAACAACTCTGGGGTTGCGGCACTCATTTCACTTTACTGGCCGAGGGAGCCGACTTTGTCCACAGACAGCTTCTGAGTCATGTGGCCAGCATGACTAAGCCGCTTCAGGCAAGCCAGCAGTGCACGGAAACACCATTTACCTTCCCGCCAGAGCAGTACTTATTTCTCTACTTATTTATCTCCTTGCACTTTTTTGGGTGTTTTCAAACTGCTAGGTTGGCAGGAGCTGGGACACAGCAACAGGAGCTCACCCCTGGGATTCAAACCACCGACCTTCTGATTGGGAAGCCCAAGAGGCTCAGTGGTTTAGATCACAGTGCCATCCGCACTATACAGTATAAGGGCAAATTAGCTGGGCTCAATATATTGTAACCTGGCCTTCTAAGTCAAATTTATGGAAATTTGTCCTATCAGTGGCTTTAAGTTCTGATAGCTAAATGGACTCTCCAGAGTGGGCAACTCAGTCATTAGAAACAGACAGATGAGTTAGTGACAGTGTGTAGACTACAAGGTGAACTGCCAGCCTGGTGCCTAGATGCAGATGTGACATTTTAGACAATGCTGAAGATGAGTTGATGGTCATGGGACACATGGCTACCAGTTACACTGGAAACTGTCATTGTGTGATGCTGGGGGGGGGGTTGTGGTTGCTAGGTAGGAAACTGAAATCCAGGAGAGCTTAGAAATGTTACCTGTACCATGTGTAGGACCTGTGAGACAGGTGGAGCAAGGAAGTTTCAATGTGTGGATGAGATGGTGGTATCAAGAGCAAAGATTTGGCATTAGGGAATATTTTGGGATAAGCCAGGCCTTTACAAGAGAATCAAGCTCTACAATGTAGGTAGTGTTGCTAATAATATTAAAAAGTGGCACTGCAGCTTTTAAACTGGCGTCTGAGGAAACAGAGACAGGAACTGTTGGGTATCCACTTCAGTAGGAATCATAAAAAAAGGTTTCTGATCATCCAAACTGGGGTGAGGTAGAATGGGAGCGCAGAGTAGGACGTGAGACTCAAAGGACCGTAGAGAAAAATACACAACAGAGATACAGTACTTGTTTATAAGCTAATGCTTATAAACTCCAAGCCAAGATGGAAGGGGCTGGAGTGCTTGGGATACATGGATATAATGGGAATAATAGAAAACTGGTGAAATGGAGAGAACCATGTTACTCTGTACAGCAAAGAAAAGAGGAAATGAAACAAGCAAGAGATCTCAAAAGGGGCTAATTTAGTCCTGGGTCATACTATCATCCCCTAACCAAAATGCTCAGGGAGATCTGGAATGGAAGATGAAATAAAGCAATCACCTAGTGTTATAAGGATGAGTAACTTCAATTACCCTAATATAAAATAAATAGATTTTCTGGTCACAACAAAGAATTAAAATGCTTAGGTATTCAAAAAAGTGTGCGCTAGAGCAGTCTGCCATGGAAACTGACCAGAGAGAAGCTGAATACATCCCTGAAAACCTAGAGAGTGTAAAAGATTTTTTGTGGAATGGGGTTGCAATAAATGTGAGTTGCGAGAGCTTGAGACTCTTGATCTCAGGACTGTGGGTTTAAACCCCATGTTGGGCAAAATATTCCTGCGTTGCAAGGGGTTGGACTAGATAACCGTTGTTGCCCCTTCCAACTCTACAATTCTATGATTCTACGACAAACAGCTCTACTTCTCCTTTAGATCTGCCGGTGTGGCAGTGGATCTTTAGGCACCAGGCAAAAACATTCCTCTTCTCCCAGCCTTTGGCTAATCAAACCTTTTGTTTGTTACTATATTATGTATTTTTGTGTTTTTATATTGCAAACCACCCTGTGGTCCTCGGATGAAGGGTGGTATAGAAATTTAATAAATAACAATAAATAATAATATGTGAACAATTGCCAAGAGAGCCCAACACAGTCGGATCTGATTTCAAAAAACCCCAATCTTATTTTTTTAACAAATTGAGGGGTTTGATGAAAAGGAATTTGAAAGGGAAATTCAAAAGAGTCAAATCTCCCCAGAATACTCGAGAGTTACTCAATAATAGAAACTACACTCACAAAATGAAGGATTCCCAGCACGAAATGTGGTCACACCTCACAAGGACTGGGGAACTGCGTTTGGCAAGAGCCTCACAAACCTGATCAAGAGGCCTTTCAACTAAACCCTGCAGAGTGAGGTGGCCGAAGGCCAAAGCAAAGTACTGAGCAAATTCAAGGAGGAGGCAAGTAAAGAAGCTTCTTCTTCTAACTAGTCCCCATTTTCTCTATGCAGATTCACAGAACAAACCAGGTGAACTTGAAATTCTGATAAAGCGTGTTCTCCTTCATGGAGAGCAGGTGTTGTGGTGGGGTCTAACAGGACACCCCCTCTTGGCTACTGGGCGGGACCATTTGGATGGTCATGACTGTGATTGGGCCAATTTGGGATGTTGGGGAGATTTTGAAGTTACCATTTAGAGGGTTGGCCCGAAGGTTATATATTCTTGGCACGCAGCTTTTTTCAGTCTCTTTTGCTGCGTGCATCGGATCACCCGCCCACCCTCACTAATTTTGGGCTGTTGCGTTTGACCTTGCTATGCCTGTCATGGAGTCGTCTGCTTTGGGGGCAGGGGCCTGGTAGGAATTTTGTCCATTTGGCAGATTGGCTGGTGCCATTTGGTTTTTGCCTACTATGTAGCAAATCGTTACAACTTGTAAGGCTGCGGTTAGGCATTGGTTAAAATTTGGTTGGTGGAGGGGATGTGGTTGGCTGTGCCTGCCCCTCCAATGCTGCTGCTGCAAGGGAATTCCGTTAAAGGAATCCAGGGGTTTGCCATACATTTGTCCGAATCCCTGGCATGGGGCTTGGGCAGCAGTAGCCCCTGGGAGCATGCGGGGAGGGGTGATGGTATGGTGCCCAGCCCCATTCTCTCCCCAATATTGTTTTCCCTTACTGGCTTTCGCTGGAATCTGGAAGTCAGTTCTCTCCCTGCGCGGGGACAGATGGTCGTAACCATTGCCTAAGCAACCACTCACAATATGTATTTTAATAAAGTTGTGGCCAAAATTATGCCAAAACCCTTAAACAAAAATGCTGTGTGAATTGTGATTTATTTAGGGGGTGGCTTGGGGATCTCGACACACAATGGAGATAAACTGCACTGATTGGTATCTAGGGCTGGATTGAAAGAATGAACCCCACTAGCAGAAGCCAGAGAAAGGACTTCTGCAAGCAAAATGGGTGACTTCCTCCCTTCTCCTGCCCTCTCCTCCCCCCCATGTGCCTTCTGTTCCCCCAATTTGGTTCAAATGGGAGTGGGGGTGGGAGAATCGCCTGTTGGGCAAGGAGGGGATGATCACCTTTGTCTGGCAATCTTGCGTTGCCTGAGCTGACAGAAGGGTTCCATCTCATGTTCTTTATTTCTTCCACTCCCGCTATTATGATTCTTTGAACTGTATCCTTCCTTTCTTCTTTTAAACACAATCTGTAAGCTTTTCCTGCTCATTTTCTCATGTGCGATACCTGATGTTACAGCCAACCAAGCCGCTCTTTCGGTTAGGTTGGTGGATAATCATTCTTGGTGCTCAGCCGGTGTCTTTCTACAGAGGCTAATTGGTGGGGGGAGATTGCTTAAGGCAGGGTGCTCAGACTAGGAAGGCCAGCAGGACATGGAAAAGGTGAGGCGTCCCAGCCCCTGTGGCTGGAGGAAGAGAGCGGGTGTCTGCGTGTAATTAGAGAGAGCTGGGAAGCTGGCTGAAGGCACATTTTAGTGCAGGGATGAAGATCTGATGCCTTGCAAGACTGCACTGCTGTTTTCCTTCAACTGCATTCTACTTGTAGATGCGTGAATCAAGGGAATGTCACCAAAAGTGCTATACGTCTCACAGTGTTCTCTCTGCCAAAGGAAACGTGGGCCTGGATAACACTGCCCCCGGGGCCTTTCTTGTGCAACAACAGCCAGAGGTGTGCGTAGGCTCCCTTGCATCCATGGCAAGGAGCTGTAACAGTGCCCCCAATCCCTTGTGTGGGAATGTTCAGGGATGCAGGAGAGGATATATTGTTTGATTATATCCTTTCCAACTTGTGTTAACAAGTTCTACAATTTAGCAGAGTAACATTCCCCTTTTTAAACTTGCACAGCTGATGCGTTTGCTCAGGCTTGCTAAAGCCTCTAAAATACATTTTGTTGGTAATTCCCCATTTAAGGTAAAGGGGACCCCTGACCATTAGGTCCAGTTGTGACCGGCTCTGGGGTTGCGGCGCTCATCTCGCTTTATTGGCCGAGGGAGCCGGCGTACAGCTTCCAGGTCAGGTGGTCAGCATGACTAAGCCGCTTCTGGCGAACTAGAGCAGCGCACGGAAACGCCATTTACCTTCCCGCTGGAGCGGTACCTATTTATCTACTTGCACTTTGACATGCTTTTGAACTGCTAGGTTGGTAGGAGCAGGGCCCGAGCAATGGGAGCTCACTCCCTTGCGGGGATTCGAACCACCAACCTTCTGATCGGCAAGTCCTAGGCTCTGTGGTTTAACCCACAGTGCCACCCGTGTCCCTAATTCCCCATTTAGTCCCTCATAAAAAGATAGACACGACACAGTCTTCTATAAAATATAAAAAGAGTTTACTCACACATTCTGTTCACAATTGGATCCCAGAAGGCAGACTTAAGTTACAAAAGTAATATACACCTGGAAACTATTCCATAAGGAGAGAGCTCCTTTGTCCTCTCTTGGCTAGAAGCTAGAAGCCAAGAGAGCATCTTAGGCTAAGCAGATGTTACTCCTTTGACAAATGTGGTCAGAGAGAGAGAGATGGCTGATCAGTCCGGCTCTTTTGTTACCTGGGCAGGTGAGGTCATGTCCACCTCTAGTCACATGCAGAGGAAGTCTGTCCCAGCCTAGGAGAAACAGGAAGTTCCAACTGGCTGGTCCAGACATCCCCTTTTATGTCCACTCTAGGGATGTTGTACTTGACTGCTCTTGTGTTTCACATCCCACACCTTACACCCTTGGCAACAAGACGTATTGTTGTCCCCCATCTTTTGTGTCCTCGCCAGAGGACCCTGTGCTCCTTGTCCAGCCACCCAGACCAGTGGGGAGTATGTGGACCAGTGGGCGAGTTCCAAGCCAGAGTGGAGAGGCAGGGGCCAACCTGACCAAACCCTAGGTACACCCCTGACTATAGCAGCCCTGACAGAGGCCAGCCAATCTCTGCTTCAAGACACCCAGTGACAACAGAGCCCAACACCTCCCAAGGCAGTCTGCTCCACCGTCAAACAGCTCTTACTGTTATGATGTTTCTCCTAATGTTTTAGCTGAAATCTTCTTACTGGGATTAAAGGATATCGAGGCCATTAAGTTTACAGATAAAACAGTCTGATTTTAAGGTGGAGACTGATGGCGAAGACAGTATAAATGTAAGAAACTGCAGAAAGGGGGAGGGGAGTAGATGTATGATATGGAATAATTCAAATTTATGTTTTGTGTTTGCTGTAAAATGAAAAGCATAAATAATTTTTTGAAAAGAGAAAGAGACTGAAGGCGAAGAACCATAAATGGAACAATACCCAAAGTGTTTAATTGCAAAGGAGATATGCCTTGGGACTAAATAAACCCTAACCACTTTTGTTTTGGTAGTGTCCACAACGACCATCATCTCGCTCTTCAGGCCGAGGGAGCCAACGTTTGTCCACAGAAGGCTTTCCGGGTCATGTGGCCAGCATGACTAAGCTGCTTCTGGAGAACCAGAGCAGCGCACGGAAACGCCGTTTACCTTCCCGCCAGAGCGGTACCTATTTATCTACTTCCACTTTGACGTGCTTTCGAACTGCTAGGTTGGCAGGAGCTGGGACAGAGCAACGGGAGCTCACCCCGTTGCAGGGATTTGAACCGCCGACCTTCTGATCAGCAAGTCCTAGGCTCTGTGATTTAACCCACAGCGCCACCCGTGTCCCTAGGCCCAAGCAAAATGTGATGCTAAAAATCAGGCTGCTTCAAAGTTCTGTGATTCTTTTTATCGACTTCAAGTAGAATCCGACTTTATTCTGCAATCTTGACTTCATACGAAACATTCTGGCAATTGTCCCAGATAACAAAACAAGCCCCCAGCAAAGCCACCCCACCCCACAACCTGTGCACTAAATCAATAAAAATACATAAAAATATATAGCTAACTGAGGTTCTGCCCCCCCAAAAAAGGCCTGCCACCCCTAACAAAAATCCTGGCTACGCCCATGTAGGGCAGTGATGGCTCCTGAGCACAATCTGGCTCTTGGTACGAGATGCTATCTGCAGACTCCATCCACCCTCACCAACCCCAGACGAGAATGACTGACCGCTCCCCACATAAAATGGGGGGTTGTATGGGCTGGCTTCATCCTCCCCAGGCTGGATACCTGGAGGTCTCCACCCACCTCCGCCAATCGCCCAATCCTGCCTGGGGAGGCATTGCCAGGGGATCGGCCATGTAGGGGGAGGGACCGCCCTTCCCACACAACAGAAGGTGAATCTTACCTGTGAAGCATCAGTTGGCTCCAGACCTTCTCCCACCCTGCCCTCCCTCAGTTAAGTCTTCTTTTGCAGGTTAACCTCTTCTCTAGACGTACGCAGGCACTGCTACGTCAGGGTCGCTGTTGAAGGGCCGGAAAGGAATTTTCCTGCATTGGCAGGTTTTGCCTTTGCCTTAGCAAAATGTCACAACTTGGGCAGTTTCAGGCCTTGGGCGGAATCTTATGTTCCTAAAAGGGGGGGGGGACGTGAAGCGGTGACCCACACACCCCATTGCTCTCCCCTCTGATGGCGGTGAAATGGGGGGCAGGCTCTCTGCTTGAACATATGTTCTCCAGAGCCAGCCCAGTCCCCACGCATTCTGGATCACCCTGATGTCTCCCAGATCCCCGGCTGGGGACAGGGAAGGATAAACACCCAATGCCTGAGCCAAGGTCTCCCTACAGCTGAAATTTAATAAGGTTGTGGCCAATTTTAATCCCATAGCACGTTGTCTTGAGTCATTATTCTGCTCAGGGGTCACCTGGGGTTAGGAGGACTCCACCTGTCCACGCAAATGTCAATGAGCAGCATCTTAGGCAATGCATTTGGATTATAGGATGTGTTGCATTGGGCTGGGGCCTTATTCCATTTCTAACTCCTCTAATCAAATCACCAAACAACATAAATAATTGCTGATCAGAGTTGTATGTTAAAAAAAAACCAAGCACCATTTATTGCATTTTTAAATAGGCGTGAGAAGGTTCAGACCTCTGAGTTTTGCAGGCAGATTTTTCACCTTGTTACTTATTTATACAACACATGTTGCTTTAAAGGGGGGGGGGGTTGTATTTAGCTTTGCATTTCTCCTCAGCCTACATATTTAGTCCCTTGTCAGCTTGTGGGGGTGGGGTGGGGATACATTATGGAACTGTAAATCACTGCAAAAACCATCTCTTGTAACTGTCAAACTATATAATGGGAAAAGTCATAACTCTAACTAAGATGTTTCCCAACATCCCTCTGCTGCCTTAAATGAAGATATAATTAACCAGTGATGTATTTTGAGTCAATTTGCTGTTTAGGAACTTCTCTGTCAAGAGCCCAGTGATTCACTGCTGTATCTTATGCATGTCTTGAAGTTGCCCGTTAAATCATCCCAAAATGAAATGCCTCTCTAGTGTATGTTGTAAGCTAATTGCTATATTAACAAAGCCATTAGTAGGGAATCCAACCAAATTTCAGAGCGATTTCAGTCATAGGCCTTATTAAAGAATAATGCTTGCTCCCTTGATTGGAAATAAATGATCAGTCACTTTCACTGAATAACTGTTTCCTTATACTAATGAAAAGTCAGTAGAATTAGGATCATTTTCCCTGAGTAGAGTCCTACTTCAGAGGGACTTGAGATGCTGTCTTAATTAGAGGAAACTATGGCCAAGTCTGAGTCCTGCCCGCACGGAGAAGGGGTAGTGGGGAAGAGGCACAAGGAATGGCAGCCGGGAACTGCAGAGATGTCCTCTAGTCCTTCATCCCAGGAACTGGAGCTGGAAGACAATAATTAGGCATAGCCCAGGTCTATAAGGCTGCTTTCCAGGTAACTGGAGGGGGCATCTGGGCATTAGGAATACAAGCCAAGCCTGGCTCCGTGGCCCTCCTAAATTGAGGTTATTCAATTCCTGGGCAGCTGGCAGAGCCCCTCTTCGCTGGGCATGGGATTGCCACATTCCCCGATCTCCACAGAAGACTCACAGTCCCTCTCTGCGTCTCCGTTCCTTTTTGGCCACCATCAAATGAGGGTGATGACTTCTGATCCTAAGCTGAATAGTGGTGTGAGGCATCTGGGCATTAGGAATACAAGCCAAGCCCTGGCTCCGTGGCTCACCTAAATTCAGGGAATTCTGTTCCCAGGCAGCTGGCAGAGCCCCTCTTTGCCACATGCCCCTGTCATTGTTGACTCGAAGCCAGCCCAGCCTAGCTTCAGGTCCCTCACCAAGAGCCCCCCTTCTAGAACCCAACACTCTCAACTGCCTCCCCCCCCACACACATTTAAACAACTCCCTTTCAAATCCTCCTCCAACCTTCCGTCTCCACCAGAATTCCACTCTCTCTCTCTTCCCCCCTCCCTCCCTGCTTAACATTCCCTTTGGAATTCTAATAACATCACCTCAATTACCATATTGCAAAAACAGAGGAAGAGGGTACAGATGGGAATTGTCAGGGAATCCCAAAGTCTAAACTTAGAGACCCTGGCTTATGTCTCGCAGGAGGACTCAGGCTCCACCCTGGACCCCAACCTTTCTCTGTTCCATCCCTGTGTCATATTAAAGATTGTAAGCCCCTCAGGGCAGGAACTTTCTTATCAAGAGTCACACACAGCGATGGTGCAAAGATATAATATAAAATAAATCTCTCTAGGGGTTGGAAGGGACCTTGAGGATCATCTAGTCCAACCCCCTGCAGGAAGATGCAGCTGTGCCAGAAGTGGATTGAACCTGCAAGCTGGGCCTTCTCATCCCCACACCTGAAGCCAAGCAGGGAGTTGAATCAAGGCCCTTCTGGGTGCCCAGAAGATGCTCTGCCACTGAGCTGTCGCCCCTCCCAAACAGAAACACAGGAAGGGGATTTAGACCCTAGATTGCTCCATCTACCTCAGAGTGACGGGGGCAAGCCAGGCAGATGGGTGGGGTACAAATAACTACTACTACTAGTAGTAGTAGTAGTAGTAGTAGTAGTAGTATACACTGACCAGCAATTGCTCTGGAAGGTCTTAGGGCAGCAGTATTTCCACACACACAAATGGCTTTAGCCATTGAGGTCCCCAATCCAGGCACGTTTTCCTTGGAAGGAAGCCCCATGGAACTGTTGGAATTTATTTCCAAGTAGATGACAGCCTCCAGATTAGGACTGGAGACCACCCTTTCCCCCCAGATGTTGCCCAAATTGGTTCTTTTGTTTATTATATTATATTATATTATATTATATTATATTACACATTGAATTCCCTAAAACAATGCCCATCTTAAGTCTGCATTATACCTCCTGCAGTCCTGCATCAATTTTGAGCTTTTCCATCGTGCCCACTTTCCCTCCCCACTGCACCCCACCCTGTTACTCTGCTTCCCCTCCAGTTCACTCAGAGAAACATTCCTGGGTATTCCCAAATCTTATTCACCATGTTGTGACTTTGCAGGTGGTGCTGATAAAGATATCCCCGAATGGCAGCTTTATTTCTTTCCCACAAATGGACCAGGGCTCCTGCCCACCCATTCCTGCATCCACACAGCTGCAAGACGTCCAGGAATCAGCATCCCAGAAGCTGACCGCTTCTTCTTGTACCGATTCCCAATCAGCATCCCTCTCTTTACACACGAGGTGTCCACTGCAGCAGGCAAGGGTGGCCCTTCCCTGGGCACACAGCAGCGAGCCATCTTAGCTGCATTGACGGGGGGGGGGCAGACTCTTTTCCCGGCCAGAAGGGGAAAAGCAGGGGAAAGTTGGGCAATAATAATAATAATAATAATAATAATAATAATAATAATAATTTTTTTAAGGTGCTGGAATGGAGTTGCGGAGAATTCTGGCTGAAGAAAAGCACTGCTGCTCCCTGCAATCATCCTGTTAGAAGAAGCACTTCAACATCCCATTCTGGGTTCCAAGGAAATGGGCGTGAGGAAGCTGCAGGTTCCTCATCCGTGTTCTAAAAAGCAGGTGTCTCCCCCCCCCCCCCCATGATCCTGGGAACTGTAGTTTGTTAGGGGCTCTGGGAACAGCTCCCATTAGCAGAGATCCGTGGAGTCCTAGAAACTCAGTCATGAGGAGGAACCAGGAAGGTCGGAGGAGCTCAGATGCCAGGTTCTTGAGTTGGGGAGGGACCCCGTGCCTTGGAAATGGAGAACCGTTGGGTGTTGAGGGTCCCAGGATTGTGCCTTGCCTTCAAGGGGGCCGCCTGGGAGGTGGGGTTTGGTCCTGCTCAAGCTCCAACAGATGACCATATATTGGAGGACAGGAAGGGATTCCCCTCAGATCAGATTGGCTCAGGCATATCTGAGAGGAGCCAGCAGATGTAGTGACAGCTAGATTGGGGACTGGGAGCAGCTGCCGGGACCATATAACACTGGTCCTAAAGGATCTACAGTGGCTCCCAATACGTTTGCGAGCACAATTCACAGTGTGGGTCCTGTCTACCTGAAGAAGGGTTGCCACCTGGTCCTTAAAAAACAGAGTTTTAAAATCCCATCCTTGACAGCAAACTTAAAAGGAGAGGAATCAGGCTGCAAAACCTTCTTTTGAGCAAGTCCAGCTATGAAGCTAGCTGCCTCCCCTCCCTTTTCCCCACTTAAGAAAGAATCAGGCATGAACATGGGAACTTTAAAAATAAGCTTTATTTACTTTATAAATCATGCACCAGTTCACATCAATAGTGGCATTAAAAACTGTGCAGGCAAAATAGTGTTAGACATTTGCCAGAGACGCCCCCTCCCCGCAAACCACAGAAATACACAAAAGGTAGATTTTTGATTAATTGGGATATCAATGAAAGTACAGGCTGCACAACTGTGCCGGACAAGGAGTTCCTGGGCTGACTTTTGCAAACTTGGCTGGCCCGTCTAGCAAAGGGCAAATCTGTTAACACACCTGAGCTTGCTGGGCACATGACCCAAGGGGAAGTGGGGATGAGCCCCAAAGGTATGGTGGGTACACAGTCTATCATTTCAAGGGAAAGGTCTCTAGCAGGCTTTAGCTTACACATGGCAGAAACGTAGTGAGATTTATTTTGCATTATTTCTCTGCACCATCACTGCGTGTGACCCTTTAAAAAGAGGTTCCTTAAACTCTTTAATTTGAGGCAAGGAGGCAACAGCGAAAGGCTGAGGGTCCAGGGTGGTCCCCTGAGTCCCCTGAGTCCTGCTGAAAGACAGAAGTCAGGATCTGTCAATTTAGACTTCTGGGTTCCCTGGCATTCCCATATGTATCCTCTGTGACAACACAGGGCCTCCACTACCACTGGCTATTCCTGGTCTGAGTTCGCGTGTGACGCTACAGTTCCCAGATGGACGCAGAGTACAACTGCGAGCATTAAAACCTCAGGAGCCACCAGCAATTTCATGTTCTGCGAGTTTGCCCAGCAGCATGGTGTGGCGATGCAATAACTGGGGAATCTGCAGACAGTGAGAGCCCATTCACATGAGAGCCCATACTGTATCCTGCTTCCTCCACAGGGCCAGGCCTCCAGGGATGAGGCTCCAGATCCGGCACCCGGGATGAAGAACCGAACAACATCCCGGCGGTTCCCGGCTGACGTCCCTCGCACCTCTTCCCCACTGCCCCTTCTCCATGTGGGCATGGCTCCTTCCCGGCCCTGTTTGGCGCAGAAGCAGCAGCCAAGGTTTCCACCCATCAAAAACACTTATTCCGGAGCCGGGGGAGAATTTGGCTGCTGCTTCTGTGCCAGGCCGGTCGGGACGGAGCCCAGACGCCCGTACAGAGGAGTTCAGGGTGGGGCAGCTTATAAGATTAGGTAGAAGGAAATGCCCCTTCCCAGGCCCCCCACCCTCCTGCCCCAGACTGGGGCTAGCATGGCTGGGAGCTAGGAGCCTGCTGATGTCTCCGTTTTCTTTGCAGGGAGGGAGCCTTTCCCCAACAAATGCTTTGTTCTGGTCAAATCCCTGGAGAGATGTGACGACCCTCAGGTACTGGGGCAGAGGGAACAAAGGGGTCCTTCCATAGTTTTTGGCCCACCGCAGCCCATTCTCATATGATGTCCTGCTTCCTCCACAGGGCCACACCCCCAGGGATGAGGCTCCAGTGCCTGCTCCCAGGACGAAGAATGAGAGACCATCATGTACTGGGACAGAAGGAAGGGGTCCTTGTGGAACTTCTTTTGGGGGGTCATCAAAAAGGGGCAGTAGTTTATCATCCGCCCCAGCCCCTTCTCATCAGATGCTTCCTGCTTCCTCCACAGGACCACGCCTCCAGGGATGAGGCTCCAGCGCCTGCTCCCGGGACGAAGAACAACAGACCATCACGGTGGTTCCCGGCCCCTGATCCTCGCCTGCCTCACCCTCCATCTGTTCCCCGTGCGGGCATGGCTCCTCCTCCAAGCAATCAGAATAACAGAGTTTGTTTCTTCCTTAGGCGAGAGGCCCGCCAGAACAAGGGGGGAAAGGCTCCCACTTCAGGTAAGTGGAAATGCCAACTGAGTGCCCCATATTTTAGGAATGCTTCCTTCCCTTGTACCCCCTCCCTCATGCGCCAGACTGGTGCTATCACCTGGGATCCAGGCGCTTGCTGATTCCTCCGTTTTCTCTGCAGGGAGGAAGCCTTTCCCCAACGTTTACATCGTACTGGAAAAATCCCTGGAGGGACGTGGCGAACATCATGTACTGGGACAGAAGGAAGGGGTCCTTGTGGAACTTCTTTTGGGGGGCGGTCATCAAAAATGGGGCAGTAGTTTTTCATCCGCCCAAGCCCCTTCTCATCAGATGCTGCCTGCTTGCTCCACAGGACCACGCCTCCAGGGATGAGGCTCCAGCGCCTGCTCCCGGGACGAAGAACAACAGACCATCGCGGTGGCTCCCGGCCCCTGCTCCTCGCCTGCCTCACCCTCCATCCGTTCCCCGTGCGGGCATGGCTCCTTCCTGGCCCTACTTGGCGCAGAAGTAGCAGCCAAGGTTTCCCCCCATCAAGAACACCTCAAGAGTTATTCTGGAGCCGGGGGAGATTTTGGCTGCTGCTTCTGTGCCAGGCCAGAAGGGATGGAGCCCAGATGCCCGTATGGAGGAGGACAGGTTGGGGCAGCTGATAAGATCAGGTAGGAAGAAATGCCCCTTCCCAGGTCCCCCCCCCCCCCGCCCCAGACTGGGCTAGCGTGGCTGGGAGCCAGGCTCCTGCTGCTGTCTCTGTTTGTTTTGCAGTGAGGAGAAGGTTCAGCCTGGGAGCCGCTGCATCCTGGGAGAGACTGGAGCCCAGATAAAGGCCTCTCACCCCAGAGGTACTGGGACAGGGGGAAGGACAAAGACCCCCGTAGGGAGGCAAAGTGTGGAAAGGCTCAGAGTTCAGGTAGGGGGAAATGCCAATTGAGTGCTGGAGTGGGGGGGGAGCAGTCCCGTCTCGCCCCAGCCCTTCGTTCCCCTCCTTCCAAGCCAGGGGTCTGGCCATTATGTGCCCAGGCAGGAGCAGCGATCGTTGGCAGCCAATGGGGACGTGGGCATGGGCACAGAGCCACGCCTCCACAGGGCCAGGCCTCCAGGGATGAGGCTCCAGCTCCAGCTCCCGGGATGAAGGGCAAGAGAACATCCCGGCGGTTCCCGGCTGGCAACCCTCGCACCTCTTCCCCACTGCCCCTTCTCCATGTGGGCATGGCTCCTTCCCAGCCCTACTTGGCGCAGAAAGAGGAGCCAAGGTTTCCCCCCATCAAGAACACCTCCAGAGTTATTCCGGAGCCGGGGGAGACTTGGGCTGCTGCCTCTGTGCCAGGCCGGTCGGGACGGAGCCCAGACGCCCGTACGGAGGAGGTCAGGTTGGGGCAGCTGATAAGATCAGGTAGGAGGAAATGCCCCTTCCCAGGTCCCAGACTGGGCTAGTGTGGCTGGGAGCCAGGCACCTGCTGATGACTCTGTTTGTTTTGCAGTGAGGAGAAGGTTCAGCCTGGGAGCCACTGCATCCTGGGAGGGACTGGAGCCCAGACAAAGGCCTCTCACCCCAGAGGTACTGGGACAGGGGGAAGGACAAAGAGCCCCGTACGGAGGCAAAGTGCAGAAAGACTCAGAGTTCAGGTAGGAGGAAATGCCAATTGAGTGCTGGAGTGAGGGGGGGGAGCAGGCCTGTCTCACCCCAGCCCCTCGCCCCCTTCTTCCAAGCCAGGGGTCTGGTCATTATGTGCCCAGGCAGGAGCAGCGTTCGTTGGCAGCCAGTGGTGATGTGGGCATGGGCAGCCTGGCAGGGGTGCTTGTTCTGTCCCCCTCCCTCCCTGGGTCAGCGGGCCAGACACCCTCGCCAGCACTCAGGCTGTCCCCCTGGGGCCCTATGTCTCCACCGCAGGAGGGCCCTGCCTCCACTGGCTTGCCTGCCCATGGGCTGCTGCTGAGGTGCTCTGTTCTACGCAGGAGAAGGAGGGAGGCAGCCGGGGGAGGCAGCAGACTGAGGAAGGGAGGGAGCTGGGAAGGCCACGCATGCTGTCTGAATGTGCCAGTCCCTGACAAGAGGAGAAGGGCATCACTGGCTTAGGTTAAAACTCAATGAAGAAATTGTAGGAACTGGTTGCCTGTGATATGCCAATGATTAAATAATATAATGTGATAAAGATTGTTAAAAAGGGGAAAAATAACGAGCTGTTTCCTTTCCTTCTCTGGCTGCTACTGGGAGCTCAGCTGAAGAAGGGTGAAGCCAGCTGGTTCTCATCAGAGCCTTCTCCTTGGAGTCTTTGAAGCTGCAGGTGAAGTCACTCCCCCTTCTCCCCCTTCAGGCTGCTGTTCAGCAGGTGAAGATGATTTCTGCCCCATGACACTATCCCCCTCCCAAGGTGCGCCTCCACCTGCCGGATGGGTGCAGCCTTTTGGGGAGCACAATGGTGGAAGTGTTGGATCAACCGGACGTTGGGGGAGCATGGACATGCAAGGCATCTTCCCCTGAGGATTTTCTATGAAGTCCATGTCAATGAAAATGGCCATAGTCCTCCAATTTCTCTCATCTTCTTCTTGCGATCACAAGTAGCCGAGTAAGATTGTCTTCCATGAACACAGTCTTAAGAGTGAGTCCATAAGTGACTGTGGAGGCCAATTCTGGATCCACACATCCTTCCACAGTGGGGACATAGGTTTCTGGGTGGGAGTTGATCACGGTGAGGGTTTCCCAAGCTCTTAGCTCGTTTCTCCCTTTTGTCCTGAGTTCGAGTGTCTTCAGAGTCCATGACACCGTTGGTAAAGGCTGTTCTCCAATTGGAGCGTTCGCAGGCCAGCATTTCCCGATTGTTTACACAACATTTATTTTAGATTTGCCTTGAGAGAGTCTTTAAACTTCTTTCGTTGAGCACCAGCATTACATTTCTAAGTTGCTTGGGAAGACAATAATCTGGTCTATAAGGCTGCTTTCTAGGTAATTGGAGAGGGTGGTGTGAGGCATCTGGGCATCAGGAATACAAGCCAAGCCCGGCTCTGTGGCCCTCCTAAATTGAGGTTATTCTGTTCCTGGGCAGCTGGCAGAGCCCCTCTTCACTGGGCATGGGACTGCCACATTCCCCGGCCTCCACAGGAGACTCACAGTCCCTCTCTTTGTCTCTGTTCCCTTTTGGCAACCATCAAACAACTCTCATACTGATCCTAAGCTGAAGAGCTGCCCAGCCAGCTGACCTCCCCCCTCCAGAGCCCACCGCTCTCAACCGACTCTCAACTGCCTCCTCCCCAACATTCAAACTCCCTTTCAAAGCCTCCTCCAATCGTCACTCTCCCCCAGAATTCCACTCTCTCTCTTCCCCCCTCCCTCCCTGCTTGACATTCCCTTCGGAATTCTGATATCATTACCTCAATTACCCTATTACACACAATGTTGTTATAGATTTTTGGGGGACATCCCAAACCCTAGAAATTGATAAATGGTACAAATTTGGGATTATTTGGGATGTGAAGGGAGAAATGCAAGCTGCAGAGGAATTCATGGGCTAGCCTGTGCAAAAGGACCTGACCAAACTAGGACCATTAAGGATCAGTTGCCCAGAGGTGTGGACAAAAACAGTGGATTTGGAAGGGGGCCAGACTGCCACACGATTTCTGTTCTCATCCTGAAGCAAAGTTCTTAACCAGAGGTACTATTTCTGGGTTAGCGGAGTCTGTAACCTGAAGCGTCTGTAACCCGAGGTACCACTGTACCTGGGTGTGAGGTGACAGGAAAACTGAGGCTAGTGTGGAATCCAACTTGGGAAGATTGGCTGCCCTGTTGTGGGGGACAAGTCCCTCTTGAAAGGACTCTGCTGTAGGATCTGGACTCCCTCCATGCAAACTGAAGGTGTAAATAGGTGAATAAACTGTATTTCTTAAAGGTAAGACAGTCTCTGCCATATCTCAGTTCTCCAAAGGTGAGAGCCATGGACTCTTGCCATCGCTCAGTAGAGAGAGGGGAGGCACCTTTGGGAACAAAATTTTATAAGCCTGCTCTGTCAAGTCATCCTGTTGGAAGCACTTGAGCTTCCCATTCCTGGTTCCTAGGAAATTGGGGAAAGTGTGCTGCAGGTACTCCCTGTTCTAAAAAGCAGGTGTCTTCCCCCAAACGATTCTGGGAATTGTAGTTTGTCAGAGGTTCTGGGAATTGTAGTTCTGCGAGAGGAAAGCCGCAATGCCCAGGATCTTTTGGGGGACGCTGTGTGCTTTAAATTCTCATTGGATGCACTTTTAATCATAGGATCATAGAACTGTAGAGTTAGGAGGGAACCCGAGGGTCATCTAGACCAACCCGCCTCCCAAGGGATTTCTTCCCACTGTCAAGCAGCTCTTCCTGTCAGAAAGTTCTTCCTGAGACTGAGTCAGAATCTCCTTTCTTGTAACTTGAAGCCATGGCTTCAGTTCCTGAGGGCCTCTGGAGCAGAAGAAAACAAGCTTCCTTCCTCCGCCCTGTGACAGCCCTTGAGATATTGACAGGGCTGAATGGCGTGGCTCTCATATCCATGTCCTGAGGGAAAGAGAGCAAAACATTTCTCTCCCCCCTTTCTCCAGCCCAGGCAGAATTGCAAGGGGTCAGTGCATCTGGTTGCTAAGAAGATGGCCAGAGTTTGGGGTCCAGCCAGGACTGGCAGTGGGCAGGATCCTGGCATTGTTGGGGTTGGACTAGATGACCCTTGGCATCCCTCCCAACTCTTTGTTGTTCTTTAGTTGTTTAGTCGTTTAGTCATGTCTGACTCTTCATGACCCCATGGACCAGAGCACGCCAGGCACTCCTGTCTTCCACTGCCTCCTTGTTTGGGGTTGGACTAGATGACCCTAGGGATCCCTCCCAACTCTGCTATGCTATGATTCCATAAAGCAGCTAAAGGAACAGAGAGGAGAGCAAGATGTAGAACGAGGGGAGGCACAACCACACACCCCAACAGCACCCTCTGGCCTGACCCACGGTGGCCTCATCCCAGCACACTTTGAACCCCATTTTATTTTTATTAATTCAGCTGCCTGGCAACCCAGCAGCCTGGCCCCTCTTTGCCAGCTGATGTCACAAAGTGCTGATTTGCATGCAAGCCTTACAGTGGCCTGCAAGAGGGATGCCTGTCAGATGATGGTGAGAGCCTTGCTGAGACAAGTGATAATGAGAAGGAACTCTGAAAGTAGCAGGAGCTCCGCGGCCCAGAGGAGATGAGTGGCATATAAATATTATTATTGTTGTTATTAGTGTCACCTGTCACTGGTGTATGGCGACTTGGTTCCCTGGCTTGACTTGTCCACAGCTGTTGAAAGCTTCGCAGGTCTTCTTCAGCTGTGGTCCATTCTCCAAAGGAACACGGACTCTGGGTGAGTGCTTAAACCCCCCTGGCATCTTGCAGAGTACGGGGGTGGCACCCGCCTTTTGTAACAGTTCTGATATTTACTTGATAACCAACACCAGGGACATGCTGAAGAGGCATGTCCAACACAGGTCAAAGGAAGAGAGAGGGGAACAATTTGCTCTTTTTCCTCCAGGAGAGCAGGGAAAGGGACCTCACACAGAGCCCTCTCTGACAATTGTCTTTCTAAGGTCTGAGTCCCTGCCTCTCAGCAGTGCAGCTCTGCAGACTTAGCTCCTTTTCATGCTGCTGGAGCCCCAAATGGATGGTTTGTGCACAGCCTTTGGTTTTAAGGGAAAGGCTTCTAGCAGGCTTTAGCTCAGGGCAGGAGCATAGTGAGATTTATTTTATATTATATCTTCGCACCATTGCTGATTGTGACCCTTGAGAAAGAGGTTCCTGCTCCAAGGGGCTTACAGTCTTTAATATGACACAGGGAGGGAACAGGGAAGGGTTGAGGTCCAAGGTGGATCCTGAGTCCTCCTGCGAGACATAAGCCAGGGTCTGTAACCTCTGGATTCCATCTGAACCCTCTTCCTCCTTTTTTGCAATATGGTAATTGAGGTGATGCTACTAGAATTCCAAAGGGAATGTCAAGCAAGGGGGGGGGGGAGAGTGGAATTCTGGTGGAGATGGGGGGGTTGGAGGAGGATTTGAAAGGGAGTTTGAATGTTGGAGGGAGGCAGTTGAGAGTCGGTTGAGAGCGGTGGGTTCTAGAAGGGGGCACTTGGTGGGGGAACTGAAGCTGGGCTGGGCTTAGGACCAGTAGGACAGTCAATATCCCCAGGGGCATGTGGCAAAGAGGGGCTCTGCCAGCTGCCCGGGAACAGAATTCCCTGAATTTAGGTGAGCCATAGAGCCAGGCTTGGCTTTTACTGCGAATGCCCAGATTCCTCCCACCACCCCCTCCAAACACCTGGAAACAGCTTGACAGACCCAGGTTATGCCTGATTATCATCTTCCAAAGCAACTACTTTGTCCCAAACTTATATACTTTATCATGCATTGGCAAAATACTGTTATGGATTTGTAGGGGACACCTCTAAACCCTAGAAATAAATAAATGGTAGGATGGTGATGATTTGGAAATTTAAGGAAAAGGCGTCCAGTGGGCTTCAACTTGTATGGGGCAGGGGCCTAGAGAGATTTATTTTATATTATTTCTCTGCACCATCACTGCGTATGACCCTTGAGAAAGAGGTTCCTGCCCTGAGGGGCTTACAATCTTTAATCTGACACAGGGAGGGAACAGTTTAAGTTTGAGGTCCTGGGTGGATCCTAAGTCCTGCTGCGAAACATAAGCCAGGGTCTCTGAGTTTATGTCCCCGACATTTCCCATCTGTGACCTCTTCCTCTGTTTTTATTTTCCTTTCTGTCTCCTAGGTCCTAAGAGGCTTCTGTGGTGCTGGGAACAGATGGAGGAAGGGGAGGCGGCCACACTTAAAAATGGCATTTTGGAAGTCGTGGTATGTTTATTCCATGAGGAATCCATTCTCCACATGTGCCAGGAGGTTGTGGTGCCAACCCTAGCAAACATTCTGGTGAAATCCCTGGACAGACGTGATGACGCTCAGGTACTGGGGCAGAGGGAAGGAAGGGCGACCTCCTGAAACATGTTTGGGGAGTTGTAGGAACACTCTCTCCACCTGTGGCTTCCAGAAAGTGCTTTTCAGAAGCATTCCTCCCTCCAACCTGGTTGCCTTGCAATAACGCTCTCCACCAGGCAATTGTCTCACCCTCTTTGAAAGCCACCTCATCCAAGATGCTCTTGTGAGGCATCTGATTCTCCTGGGCTTCCTTGTTCCTGCAAGATTGGCAGTGTGATCTTGTTCACTCATCTAAAGAATGGAAAAGGGAGCAGAAAGCAGGCGGGTGTCCGGGAAAAGGGACTTTGGCATTGCCACCCAGCCCTGAATCCCATGTGTTTTGACTCTGTGAGATTCTGGTGTGAGCCCCAGAACATAACCCCCATGTCAGTGGCAGGCTTCCTGTTGAGAGCATCCACCACACCGGACATTCAAAGGCCACTTTCACGGTCTTGGCTTCCACCAAGGAATCCTGGGAACTGTCCTTTGTCCAGGACCTACCATCCCCGACAGCTCCCATTCCCAGCACCCGGAACACACTACAGGATTTCCAGGATTCTCCATGATAGTGAAAGTGGAGAGAGAAGCCTTTGAATATTTGGTGTGGCTGAGACAGCTGAATGTGCATCTGAGCTGACGTTCTGTCTGTAGTTTTTGGCCAGTCACAGCCCTTTCCCATACTGTATCCTGCTTACTCCACAGGGCCAGGCCTCCAGGGATGAGGCTCCAGCTCCCAGGATGAAGGACCAGAGGACATCCCTGTGATTCCTGGCTGCCATCCCTCGTGCCTCTGCCCCACTGCCCCTTCTCTGTGTGGGCATGGCTCAGTCTCAGCCATCTTTGACGCAGAAGTAGCAGCCATAGTTTCCTCTAATTAAGACAGCATCTCAAGTTATTTCAGAGAAAGAGGAGACTTTGGCTGCTGCTTCTGAGCTAGGCCGGCTGGGACGGAGCCGAAATGCCCGTATGGAGGGGGACAAGTTGGGGCAGCTGATAAGATCAGGTAGGAGGAAATGCCCCTTCCCAGCCCCCCCCCTCCTGCCCCAGACTGGGCTAGCGTGGCTGGGAGCTAGGAGCCTGCTGATGTCTCCATTTTCTTTGCAGGGAGGGAGCCTTTCCCCAACAAATGCTTTGTTCTGGTCAAATCCCTGGAGAGACGTGACAACCCTCAGGTACTGGGGCAGAGGGAACAAAGGGGTCCTTCCATAGTTTTTGACCCATCAGAGGCCCATTCTCATATGATATCCTGCTTCCTCCACAGGGCCACACCTCCAGGGATGAGCCTCCAGTGCCTGCTTCCGGGATGAAGAATGAGAGACCATCGTGGCGGTTCCCGACCCCTGACCCTCGCCTGCCTCCCCCTCCATCCCTTCTCTGTGTGGGCGTGGCTCCTTCCCGGCCCTACTTGACGCAAGCCAAGGTTTCCACCCATCAAAAGCACCTCCCGAGTTATTCCAGAGCCAGGGGAGACTTTGGCCGCTCCTTCTGTGCCAGGCCGGCCAGGACGGAGCCCAAACGCCCGTATGGAGAAGTTCAGGGTGGGGCAGCTGATAAGATCAGGTAGGAGGAAATTCCCCTTCCCAGGTCTCCCCCTCCTGCCCCAGACTGGGGCTAGTGTGGCTGGGAGCCAGGCGCCTGCTGATGCCTCTGTTTCCTTTGCAGGGAGGGAAAGACTCAGCCTGGCAGCCGCCGCATCCTGGGAGGGACTGGAGCCCAGATGAAGTCTTCTTGTCTCAGAGGTAATGGAACAGGGGGAAGGAGGGGGGCTTAGGAAACACACAAGAAGGGCCAGCAGGATCAGGCCAAGGGCTCACCTGGTCCAGCCTCCTCTTCTCCCAGGGGCCACCCAGATGTATGTGGGAAAGCCGCAAGCAGGATTCGAGCGGAAGAGCCCGCTGCCCACCTGGGACTTCCTGCAATGGCTTTTCTGAAGCATGTTGTCTCCATCAGGACTAGCAGCCTTTGACTGCCCTCTCTTCCGTTAAGTCGTCTAACCCTCATTTAAAGCCCTGCAGCCAGAGATGCTGTTCTGCTGCATCTCCTGATCACCTGACTGTTTCTGCAAAAAGGCTGCTCTTGTGAGCTCTGCAGTGGGATCTGCTTTAAGTCCCTGGGGAGGGTGTGACAGCTGAATGGGCGTCTGAGGGGACGTTCTGTCCCTGGTGTTCGGCCTGTGATAGCCCATTCACATCTTTAGGGATTCTTCCCTCGAAGCAGCCCTTAGCATCAAGTTCTCTCCTGCTTCAAAGATTCCTTTTTTCTTGCAGGAACTCCTGTCTTCACTGCTGTGGCTGCTGCCAGAGCCTCCCTTTTGAATTCAACAGGTAAGAGGAAAGAAAGATTTGCACGGGGCGGGGAGAACACACTACAAATTGAGTGTACGTGTTCAAGCTGCAATTAATCCAGAATGCGGCAGCTAGACTGGTGACTGGGAGTGGCCGCCGGGACCACATAACACCGGTCCTGAGAGATCTGCATTGGCTCCCAGTACGTTTCCGAGCACAATTCAAAGTGTTGGTGCTGACCTTTAAAGCCCTAAACAGCCTCGGTCCAGTATACCTGAAGGAGCGTCTCCATCCCCATCGTTCAGCCCGGACACTGAGATCCAGCGCCGAGGGCCTTCTGGCGGTTCCCTCATTGCGAGAAGTGAGGTTACAGGGAACCAGAGAGAGGGCCTTCTCGGTAGTGGCGCTTGCCCTGTGGAACACCCTCCCTTCAGATGCGAAGGAAATAAGCCCTGTTTAGGGAAGTTTTTAATATTTAATGCTGTACTGTTTTTAACACTTGATTGGGAGCCGCCCAGAGTGGCTGGGGAAACTCAGCCAGATGGGCGGGGTATAAATAAATTATTATTATTATTATTATTATTATTATTATTATTATTAGAGGCATTTCTTTAAAAAAGGCTTACACTAGTAAGATGGGTTTGGGCACTGGAGGCCTTCCTACAGGGGTTGCTTGACTACAACTCCCATTGTCCTTGATCAATCTCCTCCCCCCCCCCCTTGCTTTTCAGCCAAACACCCAGGTGGTCACGCTACAGGCGGAAGCTCTGCGCCTTCTGAGGTCCATCTTTCAGCCTGCAGGGGAGATGAGAAGGGCCTTGCCTAGATGAGGATATGGTGCAGCTCTTTCGTCTCAGAACCTCTTTCGTCAGTTTGTTTGTTTTACCTAACTTTTATTAAAGATATTCTTGATTTCCGAAGTATGTGTTTTTCTCTTTTTTCAAGTTGTGTTTTCTACAATTCAGTTGCATTTGTTGTGAAACATTCGTGTTGTGTATAGTATAAGACTGGGAAAGAAAAGTGGGGAGAGAGGAGATGAGATGGGAAAACATATATTCTTTTACTTAGTGTGGGGGGGTTTTATGTCAGCATCAACTGGGTAGCTTCTCTTTTTATTCGCTTATTATATTTCCTTGGTAGTGGGGGGTTAGGGCATGGTTGGTTGTCTTTTAGTTAACTGCAGTGAGATTTCCTTGCCTATGGGGGGGGGGGATTGTTGGGTCAATATAGCCATATTGGTTCATATACTGTTGATAGATTTATTGTTGTTTTCTTGCCCCAGAACCTCTCTTGAAATTCTGGCATCAGAATTTTAGAAATGCCTAGGTGGGGCATGGCCAAAAAAGGTTGGGAACCACTGCTAGAGAGCTTTCTGTCTAAGCTCAGAGACTCTGTAGCTGTAGCTGTTTTCCTCAGTGGATGCTAAACACAGAACCAGCTCTCTACACCTCTCTCTCTTAAAGCATCTCCCCATTTATCTGCTCACTCCCTCAGAAACGGCTCCTTTTATTCTCCTTCCCGAAGTGCTGGCTCCACCCTCCTCTGGTCAGCTGCCTTGGTAGCCAATCAGAGGGAGGTTCCAGCCCTCCGAAGCACTGCATCCCCAGACTCCAGTCTGGCTCAGCTGTCCATCAAACCTGGCAAGTGAATCAGTCAACCATTCTGGGCTATTAACCAGCAAGCTGCCTAACAAAGGTTGGATAAGTGACAATATAACCTCATTTAAATAAATAAAACAAGTTTAAAGCACATACTTATGGAAGAGTTACACATATATGTAACACTGTGCTGCTTTTACGTCTTCAAAGGCTATGTGGTCCTCGTTCATAAACCGGTGGTGTTTTTAAATGTCAGCTCAGAGGGTCAGAGGCGTCTTGTGTGAATACCAGGCTCTATTGCACATTCTGATATCAGTGACATCTTGCCTCACCCTTGGGGAAACGGGGTTCTTTGGTCATATATCAAAGCTGTCATTATATAGCCTGTGCTGGCATGCGTCTCCCAGAGAGTCTTGAACCATTTCTGTTAAATGCATTAAGAGTCTAAACAAATTCTCAAGCTTTTGGATAAGCACACAGTAAGTAGGTGAGGCAAATAGACTTATGTCACTCCAGCCACATTTCGCGTTTCAAAAACGGCACCAGAAAATCATTTGGACGTTTCTGTTTGAAGTAATGCCTGGACCACGTGCCTTGTCTGCAGCCCTCTCTTGGATTGCTGGAGAGGAATAAAGCAAGCATGGCAGTCCTGGTCTGTGGTGCTTCTAAGTTATGCAGTTTGTAGACAAGAGAATTGTGCGGGGGGGGGCAGATAATAGCTTGGGACACGACTAGCACTGGATGGAAGACGAATGGCCTTCAAGGAAGACAGCAGCACAGAAGCACAATAAATAAATAGAGGGCAGGCATAGCAAGTGAACCTCTGGAGATTGCAACCCACCAGGCTGAATGGAGCTCACTGGCTGCTCAACAAAACTGCCCACCCAAGGGTGTTATCAAGCAGTGCGCAGACCACAATACACGGTTGGTGGGCCACACTCAGCCTGGTGGGTCACAAGTTGTGCTTTTTGTAAACCTTTTTTTTAAAAAAAATCAATCATTTTATAATGTATATAAACTAGATAGAGCAATTATAACAGCTGGAAATTAAAGGATGAAAAGCAAAACGATAAAATAGGCAGGTAGAACTAGTACACTCACACATGGGTTAAAATAGCAAAGTCCAAGTAAAGGCTGTCAACGTTATCAGATTATAAAGCATAGTTCTAGATTTGCCGGGTTTGTGAGGAGAATTGTCTTGAAGACGATAGTTCCACTGTGTATGTCCTAAAATAATGCAAAATTATATAAAAAGTCAGTTGTGCAAGATGTTTGACACACACGTGTGTGTGTGTGTGAGAGAGAGAGAGAGAGAGAGAGAGAGAGAGAGAGAGAGAGATCCCATCTGAATATTTGGAGTTAATTGCAATGACCCCCAATCCCAAACATGCCATGTCTGGATACACCAGGCCACCTGACCACTATTGGCGATTTCATTATCTCCAAAGTGTCAGACAGCAATGACAGGCTGCAGACGGGCAATTTTAATTTTGAAATTCGCTTACTGATGATAAATTCTGCGTGTTCAAAGGTTACGCAGAGTTTCGTTTAATATTCATGAGCCCAACAGCAAGATGATCCTGGTATTTCAAAGGTGATTGTCAATGTGAGCCCGTGAACCTAAACGTACTGGGGTCCCACCCACTGGAGGTGAACGCCGTAACCTTGAATTCCTACTGCATAATCTCACTGGGAGGAAGGTGGCAGAGGCTTGCCCCCTTAAATTAAATCTACTTTCTCAATCCCATGGTTCTAGAAGTGACACTGACATTCCCAGGACACCATCCGCTGGTGAGAAACCCCCGCTTGAAACTTGGCCATTACTTTGGATTTTATTATTCTGTGCAAAGTCAGAATTATCATTAATGTGGCTATTATTAATCTAACCAATAATTTATTTAATAGCATCAGACTGCATGCCTCATTCATGCTGTATGTAACCACAGGGATTATAAAAGTTGTAGTTAATTTAGCTTTAAATAGCTGATATGGAGTCTCATTCCTTTTTTACCTTCATAATAAATTACAGCATTCCTCATCAGAATGCCCCATCGCCTGGGTGACTATGGGTCCTATTTTAAAAAAGACAGTCTTCTGTTTGATCAGCTGTCACTCCTCTGAACAGCTGTTCTGTCCAAGTCCAGTTTAAAAGTGAAGGACCCTAAGGAAGGAGAGCAACAGGGACGACTGGCCTGTTTGCTTAATAATAATAATTAATTAATTAATTAATTAATTAATTAATTTATACCCCGCCCATCTGACTGGGTTTCCCCAGCCACTCTGGGCGGCTTCCAACAAAATATTAAAGTACAATAGTCCGTCAAACATTAAAAGTTTCCCTAAACAGGGCTGCCTTCAGATGTCTTCTAAAAGTCTGGTAGTTGTTTTTCTCTTTGACATCTGGTGGGAGGGCGTTCCACACTGCGGGTGCCACTACCAAGAAAGCCCTCTGCCTGGTTTCCTGTAACTTGGCTTCTCGCAGTGAGGGAACCACCAGAAGGCCCTCGGTGCTGGACCTCAGTGTCCGGGTAGAACGATGGGGGTCGAGACGCTCCTTCAGGTATACTGGGCCGAGGCCGTTAAAAGTCAGCACCAACACTTTGAATTGTGCTCAGAAACATACTGGGAGCCAATGTAGGTCTTTCAAGACCAGTGTTATGTGGTATTGGTGGCCGCTCCCAGTCACCAGTCTAGCTACCACATTCTGGATTAGTTGTAGTTTCCGAGTCACCTTCAAAGGTAGCCCCACGTAGAGCGCATTGCAGTAGTCCAAGTGGGAGATAAGTAGAGCATGCACCACTTTGGCAAGACAGTCTGCGGGCAGATAGGGTCTCAGCCTGCGTACCAGATGGAGCTGGTAAATCGGGTCCTCCCTTAAAGAGGGCACGTATTGTGGTGAGTACCTGCACATTTTGCTTCATGGCCTTATTTCTAGGAGGAAGAAAGAGGAGAGGGGGAGCTTTTTTAAAAAAAAATCAGGGCACGTATTGCGGTGAGACCTGGACAACCACACCCTGTGGGTGGGTACGATTGGTCAGCCACAACATCCGATTGGTAGGTCCCTCGTAGCTGGGTGCAATCAGGCTAATGGGGCGCAGTCTAAACAGATTGAGGGACCTATTTATGCCCATGCACGTGACCCACAAGCTTCCTCTTTCAGCGCATGCATTCAGAACACTCGCCCACCTCTCCCTACTTTTAGGGCTTTGCACTTGACCTTGCTATGCCGTCGTGTGTCGTCTGTTGTTGGGACAGGGGCATGGCAGGAATTTCTCCACTTGGCTGATTGGCTGTTGCCATTTGGGTTTCGCCTGCCGCGCAGCAAATCGTCAAAACTTGTAAGGTTGCAGATAGGCTCTGCTTCAGGTGATAGGGATGGGAGAATGCTCTCGCCATCCCTATGTGAAGGGTATTCCGTTAAAGGAATCCAGGGACTCGATGGTTTGGTCAACACCTGAGAGGGGGTGACTCCTGAGTCTGAGTCCAGGGGGACATTTGGGTGGCGGCGATAGCCTGTTCCCGGCTTTCCGCTTATCCAGGTGTTCACCCTTGGCTGACCTATGCTGGAACCCTGGGTCGGCGCTACCTGCATGGCAGGGAGCTAGTCGAACCAGAACCTATGCAACCAGTCACTTTCTGTAATCAATAAAGTTGTGGCCTAAATTCTGCCAAAAACCAAACCTAAAATTTGAGTCAAGTGTGAATTTATTTAGGGGGGAGGTTTCTGGATCTGAACATGCAAATAACAATAATATAATATAATAATAAATTTTATTTATATCCCGCCCTCCCCAGCCAAAGCCGGGCTCAGGGCGGCAAACAACAATAAAACAGTACAACAGTACAACACAACACAACACAACACTCTAAAATCATTCATTATAAAATTAATTCAAATCAAACCAATGGCAACCATTGGGCCAGAGCTCCGTGAAGATTGCCGAAGGAGGGAGTCAAGCTGTGCCCTGGCCAAAGGCCTGGTGGAACAGCTCCGTCTTGCAGGCCCTGCGGAAAGATGTCAAGTCCCGGAGGGCCCTAGTCCCTTGGGACAGAGCGTTCCACCAGATCGGAGCCACAGCCGAAAAAGCCCTGGCTCTAGTTGAGGCCAGCCTAACTTCTCTGTGGCCTGGGACCTTCAAGATGTTTTTATTTGAAGACCGTAAGTTTCTCTGTGGGACATACCAGGAGAGGCAGTCCCGTAGGTACGAGGGTCCTCGGTCGTATATGGCTTTAAAGGTTAAAACCAGCACCTTAAACCTGATCCTGTACTCCACCGGGAGCCAGTGCAGCTGGTATAGCACCGGGTGAATGTGATCTCGCAGCGAAGACCCCGTAAGGAGTCTCGCTGCAGCATTCTGCACCCGCTGGAGTTTCTGGGTCAGTCTCAAGGGCAGCCCCATGTAGAGCGAGTTATAATATTACTTTTGCCTGACAAGTAAAATGTGCATAAAATTGCATAGATATCAACAGTGATTCTTTTCTAAAAAAATGTTAGGGGTATTCTCATTTTGACTCAAGAAATCACCATTTTATAGTTCAAATTGGGAAAAATAAATACAGTAAATGGACCAAAGTACAAAGATTCACAAAATGTTTAGGGGTATGCATACCCCTGCATCCCTCCAGAAAAAAACACTGGATGCCATTAAAAATGATTGCTTGGTACTTTAAGTTATATTATATAAACATATTATTTTTATTTATGTATTTTTTGTTATTATTTAGCATCGCTTGACATTTTCAAAAGGTAAAATTAATTTTTGTTTTGTTTTCCAAAAGCAGTTTATGTGCTTCTTCATCAAACATAGACTTAGCAATCTAAATGTTGTCCAATCACAAAAATAAAGGCAGATTTGAATTCCTGCCACCCAAGACCCCTCACTGAAAGAATTTGCAGAAAAATTCACCCCCTTAAATGACATGGCCTCAGCTAGGGAATCTGTTCTGGTGCAAGCAAATGAGGATCAAAAGGGCCAGAGGCAGATAATGACATCAAAGACACGCTGGAGTTTGTGATGGTCCAGTTCCAGAGCAGACAGCCTAGGAAAGCAAAGAGAGGAGACTGAGTCTGTGTGGATAGGTTGGGAAAGAAGCTGCAAAGCTTGGACCTCTGACTTTCATATAAAGTCTTTAAAACAGCAAGGTGCATTGAAATGGGCTTGTGAAACCAGCTGACTATTTTCAGACTGGAATTTCAATTGTTGAGAGACTAAAATGCTGGTGGCACAGGTGATAAGTTACTAGGGAATGAATTGCTACTGAAGGCGCTGGTTCGAGTCTCTCTCTCTGTTAAGTTGTGGGTGAACATATCAGACGACACAGCGATTCTTCAGACAGCTCTTGTTTATTCACAGGCCAGAACAGAACTGAACTGAAGGGTTCAGCCAACCTGCTTATATAGAGCTCCACTACAAAGCAACAGTAACAACTTTCTGTAACTATCCAATCACTGAACGTCACTTTCAATTCCTTATCTGCATATGCGGACCTGAGTGAAAACTATCTACAGTATCCCCTTGCTGGGCCCCCACACACTTACTTTGCCATATCTAAGGCCGGTATGATGTCAAGTCATCATTTGACAGAAAGACTGCTGAATTCATATAGCAGAAAAGTGGCACAACGTGGAATACCCATAGTGCCTTTGGTCCCATGGATCGATTTAAACTGATGGAATTTAAACTGCCAAGAAAGTAAAAAAAGACCAATTTAAATAATTGATTTAAATTAGGTTTGCAATTTTGTAAGGCATATGCTTCTGAAAAATATGCATAGCATTATGTTTTTATTACAAAAACATATTGGTTTGCAACTAAATAGAGTCTGTATGCTTCCTAGGGATGAATTACAAACGCTCTGATCAGGCAGACCTCATGTTTTTGCACTACAGGTTGGCATCTGCTCAGAGACAAGGGAGGCTGGTGTGAAATTAATGAATTTCAGTTTAGTTTCTTCATATGCCTGCAAGGATAAGTAAGAACACTTCCAATTTCTGCACGCATATTACTTCCTGCATTAGGGATAACCACAGATGGAAATCAGATACACATACAGATGGGAATGTGTATTTGAGTGTGGATGCTGTATTGCTTTAGAATTCACTTTTGAACATAGATTCAAATATGCATCTCCTTCTACATTCTGCCACAGCTTGTTGTTGTTTAGTCGTGTCTGACTCTTCATGACCCCATGGACCAGAGCATGCTAGGCATTCCTGTCTTCCACTGCCTCCCGCAGTTTGGTCAAACTCATGCTGGTCGCTTCGAGAACACTGTCCAACCATCTCGTCCTCTGTCGTCCCCTTCTCCTTGTGCCCTCAGTCTTTCCCAACATCAGAGTCTTTTCCAGGGTGAAATATACTCAGAGTCGCAAAGTGATTTCATGCTCTTTATTCAGCTCATAGTGGTGAGGAGGAATGAATGAAAGTCCCCTCACAGTATCTGCTTTATATACATTATTTACACAATGGGCTGCACATGATTGGCTAATTCCGGAATTCTACTGTAAGCCAATCAGGTTGTGGATTCACTTCTATCTGGAGCAGGATTGGGTGGTTCCTGCCAACCAATCATACTGCTGCATTGTTCTAGGACCAATCAGACTGCTGCATTCTGAATCCTATTGTTCTAGGACCAATCAGACTGCTGCATTTTGGATCCTATTGTTCTAGGACCAATCAGACTGCTGCAGTTTGGATCCTATTCAACTCAGTACATAACACAGGGAGTCTTCAGCTTCACGATCTGTCCTTCCATTGAGCACTCAGGGCTGATTTCCTTAAGAATGGATAGGTTTGATCTTTTTGCTGTCCATGGGACTCTCAAGAATCTCCTCCAGCACCATAATTCAAAAGAATCAATTCTTTGGCTTCTTTATGGTCTAGCTCTCACTTCCATACATCACTAGTGGGAAAATCACTACGTTATGTCACAGCTAGTAGTGCATAAATACCTAGAGTGGGAACTGGGAGTAAATGCCCACTTCCAGAAGCAAAGTAGGTACAGTAGTTACCAGAACCAGACCAAAACATTTTGGCACCTGAGGCTAATTGCAAAATGACACCCCTCGCCACCAGGAAAGAAGGGGGGAGTGAAGATCTAAGTTGGGAATGGAGGCAGGAATCAAAACAACCTTACCCAATGGTTGAAGTGGGGATCAAAGGCCATCATGGTCTAGGAAGGGGGGAAGGACCCGTTCTGAATCATTCCGGGTGGATGCAGAGTGCAAGAGACCCCAGAGGGTCTCCCACCATTTCCTCCCTTAGAGGTGGAAGACTGACAACACCTCCTATTCGCAAAGAGACCACTTTAGAGGCAGGGCTGCCAAGAAGGAGACAGCTCTGGCCTCCAAGGAGCATGCTGTAGCCACCACTGGATGTTGATTGGGAAACAGCAAATTCTTACTACCTTCATCAAGCTGCCAATATTTTTAAGTAAAAACCATGACCACTGTACTGGCACAAAACTGATACAGGTTTGTAGTGCTGATCTGTTATACCCCAAAGTTGGCTTGTATTGTACAGTAGTACCTCTGGTTGTGTGGGACGCAGGTGGCGCTGTGGTCTAAACCACTGAGCCTAGGGCTTGCCGATTGGAAGGCCGGCGGTTCGAATCCCCGTGAAGGGGGTGAGCTCCCGTTGCTCGGTCCCTGCTCCTGCCCACCTAGCAGTTCGAAAGCATGTCTAAGTGCAAGTAGATAAATAGGTACCGCTCTGGCAGGAAGGTAAACGGTGTTTCTGTGAGCTGCTCTGGTTTGCCAGAAGCAGCTTACTCATGCTGGCCACATGACCCGGAAGCTGTCTGCAGACAAACGCCGGCTCCCTTGGCTAGTAAAGCGACTGGACTTAACTGTCAGGGGTCCTTTACCTTTACCTTTTTACCTCTGGTTGTGAATGCTTTGGGTTACGAGCTCTGGTAACCCGGAAGTAGCTGCTCCCAGTTGTGAACTTTGCCCCTGGATGCGAGCAGAAATTGCACTCCAGAGGCACGCTTTCTCTAATGGCGCCTCAAGATAAGAATGGTTTCAGGATAAGAACGGACCTCCGGAATGAATTACGTTCATAACCAGAGGTGCCACTGTATTTCCCATAGCTTTCAGAACTTGCAACGTCTGTTGATATTCTTACTATGCTGTCTCCTTTTCTTTGGTTCTTTGGTTCTGGTCCTTGTTAAGCAGTGCTATTTTTCTAGAAAAAGGTACCAGAACTCACCATGAAAGCCTCCCTTGTTGTCTTATAATGGCAATGGCACCCACTTGAGAGGTGCCGGAACTGAGTTCCAGCTGAAGAAAAGCCCTGTTGTTATGTATATTTGGTTTAATTCACACCAAAATGTCTGTGTGTGTTGGTGAGAGGGTTTAACTGGAAGATTCCATTGAAGCTAAGTTAAAAGCAAAAGGGGATCTCTGACATGCCTTGATTTGTAGATAATTAACTGTTATCATTCTCAGGTATCTCTGACATGGTGTTTTAAACGTAGGTCACATTAGAGGTACTGAATTGCAAATTCACCATCTAGGAAGGATGGTGGTTGGAGTCGTTTGTTCTCAGACTCTTTAAAGTTGTGAGGATGAAAAAGAAGCTCTCCAGGAACACATGACCACACACAACCTAGAGCAGGCATAGGCAAACTTGGCCCTCCAGATGTTTTGGGACTACAACTCCCATCATCCCTATCTAACAGGACCCGTGGTCAGGGATGATGGGAGTTATAGTCCCCAAACATCTGGAGGGCCAAGTTTGCCTATGCCTGACCTAGAGCCTCTGCTTCTAGGTCTGTTTGGAGTATTTCATATTTTCAAAGGTGCTAAGCATCTTAGAAACACAAGACAGCACAACGTGTCTTATGAAATTATTTGGATGTATCTTTGATGTTTTTGTTTTGTTTTGAAGAAACTTCTGCAAGTAAAGATTTACTTAAGGGCCTTGACAATGTTTTATTTCCAAGAGGAGTCAGCTTCTATGCATCCAGTCACTTCAAACTGCACAATATTAACACCTGGAATAGTCCTGTGCCCTGGAGAACAGCCCTACATATATAAATGCAGAAAATGTTTTTTTTTTTCCCTTACCCAGTACTTATTTTGATCCAGGAAAAGTTGTATATCTGGTGGCCTATAGCATTCTTCTCCGTGTTTATGTGTTATACCATGTTTATTTGTTATATATTGAAAATCAATAAAATCTGTTACAAAGAAAACCCATCCTGCTGAAATGCTGCCATTTTTTATAGCAGCAATGTTCTGATTTATTTTTGTCCCTCCAGACAGCAATAATGTGGTTGCATGAGGGAAGCACCACTGAATTAATCCACCTCTTATGTACCATTATTGAATCAAGAACATGCAGCAGAATATAAGGGGTTGGCAGAGCAAATTTTGTGAATTTATAAATATGACAAAATTGACCGCAACTATAAGAGGAAAATCAAACCAAAAAATTAAAAAAAGAATGGAGGTGCGTAAAGGAATATATGTAAAAACATTGTTTTGGTATTGAAATATTGATATGAAGTCTAAAATATCGCAAGGAGAAGAGACAGAGTAGTAACAGGCATAACAGAAACAGTGGTACAGTGGTACCTCGGGTTACATACGCTTCAGGTTACATACGCTTCAGGTTACAGACTCCGCTAACCCAGAAATAGTGCTTCAGGTTAAGAACTTTGCTTCAGGATGAGAACAGAAATCGTGCTCCAGCGGCGCGGCAGCAGCGGGAGGCCCCATTAGCTAAAGTGGTCTTCAGGTTAAGAACAGTTTCAGGTTAAGAACAGACCTCCGGAATGAATTAAGTACTTAACCCGAGGTACCACTGTATAAGATAGTATAAGAACACAACGAGACAAGTAAAATTTAAAAGAAAAAGTCACATACAGGTAGAGGGAAATCGTTTTTATTTTTTATATGTCATCTTGATTTGTATTGATTATTCTACCTGATATGTTGATATGTTGATATTTGATATTTGACATTTGTTTTTGTTTTGTTTTTGTTTTACTTTTGCAAAATAAAAAAATTAAAAAGAACATGCAGCAGAATACACTCCCAATAAAGCAGCAGCCTGGAGGGATCCACACACTCAGCAATTTGTGATTCCAACAATCCACTGGATACATATACAGAAAACCCAACAATTTGCTTCTGGGCATGGCAGTCGGGCATACTTTGTGTGTTGTACTCCACTGGGGAGGAGGAGCTACGGTCAGAACATATGAACAGGATTCCAGGTTCAATCACCAATTAAAATAATGTTGGGTAGCAAGAATGGAGGACCTCTATGCATAAGACCA
This sequence comes from Podarcis pityusensis, assembly GCF_964106645.2. Classification (NCBI taxonomy): domain Eukaryota; kingdom Metazoa; phylum Chordata; class Lepidosauria; order Squamata; family Lacertidae; genus Podarcis; species Podarcis pityusensis. The sequence continues at coordinate 5,398,092 of NC_138038.1, read as the reverse complement.
CAAAGAGCCACTGCCGATCCAAGTAAACAATATTGGGCTAGATGGTTCAGCAATCCAGTTTAGAAGAAGGCAGAAGGTTATCATCTACTTACTGCACCACACCACCTACCCAACCTGCCTGTGAACTCAGCAGTTTTGAAATGCTGAGCCAAGCTGTGACACTTCAGATGCAAGTAGGAAAGATGAAACCAGACCTCTGTGTACAGTGATGCCGCTTGCATTTTGTAAGCAATTGTGACACCTGCGCTGTCATTTTCATTCTTTACCTATTAAAGTTGAAAGTAGAATTTTGAGTTGGGACCAGATGTCTCTGCCGCATCCCATAAACATCAAGGATCAATTCCAAAGGGCAAGTTTAATCCGGGAATATTAGATCCATCATTTTTAGTGGGGAGATAGTGGGGATCAGGTAGAAATGATTATTGTGGACAAGGTCTCCAAATACAGTGGTACCTTGGTTCTCAAACTTAACCCGTTCCGGAAGTCTGTTCCAAAACCAAAGCGTTCCAAAACCAAGGTACGCTTTCCCATAGAAAGCAATGCAAAATGGATTAATCCGTTCCAGACTTTTAAAAACAACCCCTGAAACATCAATTTAACATCAATTTTATTATCTAACGAGACCATTGATCCTTAAAATGAAAGCAATAATCAATGTACTGCACTATAAAATAAATAAAACAGTATTGCAGATGATTAAAATTAAAATTAAAAAAAATTCTTACCTACACTGATGATAGTCATTGTTTGGAAATGGGGGGCTTTTATCCATTTCCGAAGTCACACAATCAATCAATCAATCAATCAATAGCTGAACTGGGATCCACACAGTCACAAAAACAAATTGACTGAAAAAGCCTCAAAACAAAAAATGCAAAATAAATAGCAAAAACAAAAGCACCAAATATAAGCTCTAAATATCACCTCAGAACACTGCAATTAGAAAATGATGGCTTGAATTACAATGGGGGAAATGCAAATTAGCAGCGCAACAGGAAACACAGGGGGACTCAAAATGGAGCATGTTCAGCTTCTGAAGAAAAGTTCAAAAACCTGAAAACCTACTTCTGATTTTGCAGTGTTCGGGTTCCAAGTTGTCTGTGAACTAAGCTGTTCGAAAACCGAGGTACCACTGTAATTGAGGAGGGTTAAAACCTCTCAGACAAATCAAGCAACTCTTCACCTCTTCTAGAAATCAAACACATCAAACCTCCATTCTGGATTCTACTGAGGAAGCATATTTTTTTTAACAGAACCCCAGTAATGGCTGGAGAATGGGGTCTCCAACTTACAGCAGTACATTTGGTGATAGGTCAGAAAGTGTCTAAAGTTCTCTGTGGTTATTGTTCTTCTGAGTTGGCCATCAGTTTCTGAGACTGAAATTAAAGACTTGAAATCATTCCTATTGGTAGGGAAGACCCCAGGAGAAGATATGATTCCCCTTAGTTTTTCCAATTAGACCTAACTGGTGAAATTATTCCCATCTATAAACTCAACTGATACTTTCCTCTAAGGATAGTCATTGAACTATCAGTTTCTTTAAAAGGCAATCCTTGTAATACAGACAATTGTAGACCCATTCATCTCTGGAATGTGGCTTCTAAATTATATACATGGTTCTTCTTCAAAACTGCAATCCTGGGATTAGGAAAATGCCATTATTAATGAAGAGAAGTCTAGATTTTGAAAGAACTGCAGCACAATTGATCACCATTTAATTTCCAAGTATCTCAGGGGCCCAAATAAACATTTAATTGCAAAGCTCAATTATTTTACTTCAGTCTTTTATCCGATAAACAGAGAGATCATTTATGGTGTACACTGGCTGCAACTAATATTGACAAATGATTGTTTTGGCTCACACAGGTATCACATCATAATACTACCATTAAGGTAAGGATTGGCCCTACTGATGTTTTAACACAAGTAATTTAGCTAACAATAGGGTTTAAACAGAATTGTATATTGTAAAACACAGTTATATGTCCTATTTCCTACACTCACACCCTCCCTGCCATTGAGGGAATGAAAGCTATAAGTCTTATTTAATGACACCCTCGTATTGTTATCCTTAAACAAATTGGATTTTAAAAGGCTGTGGCTTAAATCTGGTTTCCTATGCAGAAAGGCGAAGCCGGCTATGAATTATTCTATGACAGAGATTATGTTTTTTAATAACCAATCCCAGAAATGAAAATAGCTGCATGATGGTCAGGTAATTTGAGTAAGTTCAATCGTTTAGATATTTGGGACACAGATTTTAGGAAAGGTTGTCTTGGAAACAACAACTACCAGCTATTAACACATCAGCTGCTAGGACAGTTTGTCATCCTAACCCTAAACCCTTAACAACGTACGTTGGTTGGAACAATTGTGGATTGGGAGTTGGGCAGAGAGATGTCAAAACAAATGGCAAAATATGATTTAATTATTGAGGGACTTTGGGGATTAGGGCATCATTGCACCTTGGGGGAATGAGGTTTTTGACTATGATGTGCAGAAAGATGGTAAAGCTTTTTAAAACATGTTTTGTTGTGGTGGCATAATATTAAGAAACATCACGTCATTACCCTGACTCACCAACTTATCATGCATTATGTGTGGCCTTTACAGAACTTAAATCACACATAATACCATCTGTGTAGCTTGAAAGAGGAAAAGTGTGTTCGGATGTAGCCAAATTGAAGATATAACTTAGGGCTTATCGTCACTTTCCTGTCCTCTGCTCTCTCCAGGAATGGTTCTCATTTTAAAGCACCCTGTCCCCCTTTTTTTTGTTCCATAATTTCGGACAGAGCGCAGCAAAAGGTTAGTGTGGATAAGCCTGACGTATTACTTATCATTTTGCACATTATGTGGGGAGCCAAGAAAAAATTGGGGAGGGGTGTGAATGGAGGTTGAGGTTGACACAATGAAGAGCAATGACCCTCATCATGTTAATTCAGAAGTAATTTGCAGCCCATGGGGAGTGAAACTTCATCTTTTCAAATTTATTCAGTGAGGGGTCTTAAAAATATGTTTTCGGTTGTGAGAAATTCCAATTTGCTATCATTTTTGTGATTGGACAACATTTAGCTTGCTGTCTACATTTGATGAAGAAGCACATAAAATGCTTTCGGAAAATCAAAGAATTTTAATTTTACCTTCTGAAAATGTCAGGTAATGCTAAATAATAACCAAAAATACATAAATAAAAATAATATTTATATATCATGTAACTTCAAGTACTTGGCAATTGTTTTTAATGATATCTATGCAATTTTACGGGACGCGGGTGGCACTGTGGGTTAAACCACAGAGCCTAGGACTTGCCGATCAGAAGGTCGGCGGTTCGAATCCCCGCGACGGGGTGAGCTCCCATTGCTCAGTTCCTGCTCCTGCCAACCTAGCAGTTCGAAAGCACGTCAAAGTGCAAGTAGATAAATAGGTAGCGCTCCGGCAGGAAGGTAAACAGTGTTTCTGTGCGCTGCTCTGGTTTGCCAGAAGTGGCTTAGTCATGCTGGCCACATGAACCAGAAGCTGTACACCAGCTCCCTCAGCCAATAAAGCAAGATGAGCGCTGCAACCCCAGAGTCGGCCACGACTGGACCTAATGGTCAGGGGTCCCTTTACCCTTTACCTATGCAATTTTATGCACATTTTACTTGCAAAGCAAAACTAAAATTATATTAATTTAACCAAAATGTCTTTTGAATTACCAAGTCACGTTACAACTTTTTAGCACCCCTCCCTTTTGGAATTTGAAAGTTGAAAAATTCAACACGCCCTGTCATGAAGGGAAAGAAAATGCTGGATGCTAAGTTCATGAGATTCAAATGCAAATTCTGATAGGGCTACCCAGAGGTTCTCCTGATAAATTCATTCTGAAAGACACCTCAGAGTTCTGTGGCAGACTTGTAGGGATTGCTTTGCAAATAAATCAATTGAGGTTCCCTGAAAGGAAGAGATCAGAAATCCCCAGCCGTAAGCTTTTCAACAGTGACACATGATATTATCTTACAAAATGTTCAGCTGTGTTGCAAAACTATAAGCCAGTGGTTTTTCAAGATGAGTTCCAGGGAGCCTCAGAGCTCTTGGAAACTCATTGGGAGCTCAGGACTGAGAAGTTCAGTAATGGGAGACAATCTTCCCCAAAAGACATAGGATCTAGGTCAGAATTATCTACTCCGACTGGCAGTGATTCTCAGAGGTGCTAAGACAAAATCTCCTCCAATTTCTCAAAAGTTTTCTTCTCCTAAGAAAGAAGCTTCTATTTTTGTGCCTTACTCTTCGGGCGTGTTAGACTTCTTTAAGATCTATGGTAGGGTTTTGAGCTTAGATTATTGTTTGTGAATGCAAATTCTTTTATTGTTAATTGATGAATGGGGAGAACAGTTTGACGCAGCACTTGTCCTCAGATAAACCTCTTTCAAAACACCTGCTACCCAATTATTTTTCACTGGGAACACCCGGGACGGAACCTGGAACTTTCTGCATGCAAAGTATGTGCGTCCTTCACTTTCTGTCAGTTACCACAAAATTGCCACAGCCACAGGATCACAAACAAAAGGAAAATGCCCCAGTTGAGTTTCTCTGCCTACTTCCCTCCCTCCCCAAATACACTCTGTAAGTCATCTAGACACATCTAGACACATCAGGTGGTCTCAGGGGCCATGTGAGAGTATACTGATGGCCTTGGAGACTGTGGTCATGATCTGCATTGTTTTGCATAGTGCCCAAACAAAGGGTCTTCTGAAGATTCAACCAGGTGGAATTGCAGGGTTGTGGGTGGGGTGGGATGCATGTGGTGTCAGGAGCTCGTCCTACACTCAAGTAGGACCCTGGCAGAGACACATGCCCAACTGGCATGTTCTCTCCCTCCTGGTCGATAGTTTGGGAGCTTCATTAGCTTTCTTCAGCCCAAACATCACAGCAACCGATGCCAATGGACATTGGCACGCTTAGGGATCCGCAGAGTCTTCGCAGCTTGCGCAACAGACCTCAGCAACTCAGCATTTTGGCTAATCTACTTTATTTACATATAAACACACACGGAGCACTGCAACATGGCTCCCTCTCTCTCTCTAGCATCAGACAGCAAAGAGAGAGAACAAAGGACAATAGTCCCACTTCACGGAACACAGTAACACAAATATCCTGTCTCTGTCATTTCCCACTCTGTGGAGTCAAAACATACGCCATCATGTGATAGACAACAATCCCATGACTGCAATCACGGAGCAGGAATTCTAACATGTTGATCAGAGTGTTTTGCTCTTTTATTTAAGCTTTGGGAGTATTCATTTTAAAACCTTGTGCTTTATCCTGCAATAAAGGTGCTTCAATGTTATTTCATGTTGTGCCTCACATCATTTCCATCTTCCCTAAGGTTGGAAGATTAGCAAATTAACCATAGACAGGCAGAGTAAGAGGCATCAGAGAGAGCTGCTGAGTCTAGCCTGTGGCTTCATTTTGGGAATGCTGCTTCCTGGTGACTCAGTGACTTTTTGGTAGCTCCTGTCCCTGAACCATAGTTCAGAAGAGGTCCAGGTTCAGGCCTCATGCTAAGCCATGGGTAGGCAAACTAAGGCCTGGGGGCCGGATCCAGCCCAATCACCTTCTAAATCAGGCCCACGGATGGTCCAGGAATCAGCATGTTTTTACATGAGTGGAATGTGCCCTTTTATTTAAAATACATCTCTGGGTTATTTGTGGGGCATAGGAATTCGTTTATTTCCCCCCCAAAAAATATAGTCTGGCCCCCCACAAGGTCTGAGGGACGGTGGAGCGACCCCCTGCTGAAAAAGTTTGCTGACCCCTGTGCTAAGCTATGGTCAATGTAAACCAAGGCTTATAAACCAACTACAAACCTTGTTTACTAGAACCTACTCAACATAGTTAATAAACCACAGTTAAGCAGTGAGACTGGACTTTGATTATCAGTTTTAACTAATTTTGACTAAACCATACTTTCTAAATCATGGCTTAGCATGACATTGGGCTATGGCGCATGGTAGAATGATGCCGCCAGAGTTATGTGCTGTGCGCAGGGTTTGCTTGGCTGACAAGCAAAAGTAGAAAACAGCATGTGAAGATAACTGAGAGAAACCCTATAAACTGAAGAATTGAAATAAACTGTCACAGGCCTAAAAGACAGAGGTCAAAGAGACAATCTTCTCTCTCTGAGTAGAAAATTATTCAAATGAAGAGTCATGATTGCATTCAAAATGGTTTCCTATTTAGGCAGACGGGCCTGCCTGAAACCATTTAGATCATTGGTTTGCTACTGCATCTTGTTCTGTTGTGTCAGTGTGTGTCTGTGGTATCCAATGTTTTCAGGCAGGTACATCAGTATTCATTATATACAATTAATTATTTTCCTGATTAAATGCTTCAGGCATCCAGTCAAGGAACAGGATCACTATAAATGAGACTTAACACTGACCACAAGTAACAAATAATTAATAGCAAGAATTGAACAATTTGTGGGAAGCCTCAGGCCTGGAATTTGCTTAGACATTTAACAATTACAACATAATGAATGGATTCATAATAATCAAAGTCTATTGGCTTACGTTTTAGGAACACAACAAATAAAAAGCTTAACTTAAAATATAGTGGAAGCAGACACCAGTAGCCAGCCCCTTGGAGGATAGAAAGAGGGGTACTCTATTTGTTGACTTCACAGCTGAGATATGGGAAATGAAAAAGTACACCTAAAAAAATCCCAAAAATTTGGTTTTCAGAACATTTTTTAAAACTTGATTTTCATCTTTGTACACAAACTCTTCAGTCTTCATTTTGTGCTTTGAAAAAAAAAGTAGCCCTTCAACATGTCTTCTTAGAATAGATCCCTTTAAATAAAAAGGGAATATACTCATAAATATGAATTGGGAAGCCCAGGACCCAGGGGCCTTTTTGTTTTTAAGAGAGAGAGAGAGAGAGAGAGAGAGATCCTTTTATACACTGATTTCACTTGGAGTACTAAGTTTAATGTCATAAACTGAATATATATATTGACTTCATGAAAGCTTCTCCTCCTCCTCCTCCAAGTGCAGTGTGTGAAAGAAGACGTGAAACCCACACGCGTCTCTCTTTTGAGGAGCATCATTAAAAACTGGCGAAGATTCCATCATAGGCATAGTTGCTGGTGGAGACGGAAAGCTGCCTCTATGAACCAAGGCAAAGACCTTAGAAGTGGCTGTGGGAAGGTATTCCCTCCAAGGAGGAGATTTACCCTGTAAATCCTAACTTCAGTGTAAAAGTAAACAGACTGTTTCTTACCAAGCCCTGACGTAATTCCTAGCTCCCTTGCTTCGGGCCAAAGACTGGGACTCCTGAAGCTTCTGCCACCTGGGCGAAAGTGAGGAATACAGTGGTACCTCGCAAGACGAAAAACTCGCAAGACGAAAGAGTTTTTCATTTTTTGAGTTGCTTCGCAAGACGAATTTCCCTATGGGCTTGCTTCGCAAGACGAAAACGTCTTGCAAGTTTGTTTCCTTTTGGATTTTCAATGCATTCCTATGGGAAACTGTGCTTCGCAAGACGAAAAATTCGCAAGACGAAAAAACTCGCAGAACGAATTAATTTCGTCTTGCAAGGCACCACTGTAAAAGGGGAAAAATGGTACCAATGGACCAGAGTTGAGAGAATTGCAGAAGCAGTGGTGTAGCTAGCTGTTCAGGCTCCTGGGGCAATGCAAGCTGTGGGGAGCCCCCACCTTTCCCTCCCCCGCCTCCCCCTCAGCTGTAGGGCAGGTGAGAGAGAGGCGGGGGCCGGACACAAGCCCCACACTGCCATTTCAGGCAGCACAGAGCCTACAGGCACGCGAGCCACCGTGGTACTCCCAAGAAAAGCGCATGGCTCAGGCTCAGGCGCACTGCAGGCCCCATGGTAAGTGCTGCCCCCCGTGGTGTGGCACCCAGTGCACCCTGCCCCCTGCCCCCCCAGCTACGCCTCTGTGGAGAAGCAAAAAAACTGGTTGAGGTGGAAGAGGTTTGACAACACAAATATGCCAGGCTCGGGGATGAAATTAACAGCTGGAGCCAAAACTGTTTCCTTCGTGAAATAGAAGAGCTTTATCATTGCAACATAAACCAACTATGCCATTGCCCTGTAATGTTCCTGAAGGAAATGGAAGCATAAGATATGGTCTTGCTCTTATCAAGCTCAAATGCAATAGTATTTCATTAACATTGTTAGAATCATTTTTAAATAGCTCATGGTGAATGATGATAAATATGTGAGCAATGATAAATTAAGTTAAAGGGAATTAAAAATACACCGGAAAGCAACCGAATTCAATAACAGTTGTTTCGGCTTTCTTTAATTCAGTATTAGTGCCTGTGTCTACAAGGACCGTTGCCTTTTATTGTTCATATTGCTAGTGTTTTCTGTCAAAGGCTTTAGGGCTGTGGGAATCAAAGAAACTGAATCAGCTAAGCTACCCTACATGGTTCCCCCCCCCCTTATTTACTTATTACATCCTGTGGAATAAGCAAAACGAAAGGAAAACAAGAAGCTTTGCATCTAAATTTTAAATTAAACTTGGATTGTTTTAAAGCAGGGCTGGCGAGCCTTATATCTGCAGGCAGTGTTAGAAACTGAGATATGAGCTAAATGGCACCTTAAACCTAGGTTATGGGCGCAACAACAGAATGAACAGCAATACAAAATTGAAAATGTATGAACTGCAGCTAAAATATTATGTTCATTTTTCACATGGTCTAGTCCTTCCCCTGCCCTCCCCACTAATAGTCTTAAGACTTCAGAGAGTAGCTGAAACTCTGCAGTTTTCATCTGAAATCTTAGCCGCGGTACTGTGCCTAGAGCTCAGAAACTGCTTGCACTAATGAATTCCCTGTCGCAAATATGCCTAGAACAATGGGAGTTTAGAACACTGCCTGCAGGTCTCTGGGCAGTTCACAAGATAAAATCACAATATAAAAACACAAAACACATAATCAAAATGAAAACAAAAACAATCCAAGAACCCCACCTCAACATATTTTTAAAGGACACTGGATGTCAATCAGCCAAAGGCCAGGTTAAAGAAGAACGTTTGTGCCTGGTGCCTAAATGTGTATAACGAAGGCACCAGGCAAACCTCCCTGGGGAGTGCATTCCACAAATGGGGAGCCACTGCAGAAAAGCCCCCGTTCTCATGTTGCTACCTTCCAGACCTCAAGTGGAAGAGACACACAAAGAAGGACCTCAGGTGATGAATGCAGAGTCCAGGACAGTTTATATGGGGAGAGGCGGTCCTTGAGGAATTGCAGTCCTGAGCCATTTAAGGCTTTATGGGTCAAAGCCAGCACTTTGAATTGGGCCCGGAAACTAACTGGTAGCCAGTTAAGTCGGACCAGGATCAGTGTAATATGCTCAAACTGTCTTGCCCTGGTGAGCAACCTGGCTGCTGAATTCTGCTGTAGCTGAAGTTTCTGAAGCATCTTCAGAGGCAGCCCCATGTATAACACATCACGGTAATCTAACCTCGAGTTTACCAGAGCATAGACGACAGTAGTTAGGCTATCCCTGTCCAGATAAGGCTGTAGCTGGGCCACCAGCCAAAGCTGAGCCACCTGAGCCTCAAGTAACAGCAGGACTACCCGCAAGCTACGAACCCTGCTCCTTCAGAGGAAGTGCAACCCCATCTTGAGCAGGCAACATCCAGTCATCCAATCTAGGGAACCACCCACTAACAGTGCCTCAGCCTTATCTAGATTGAGTTTCAGTTTGTTGGCTCTCATCCAGTCCATTATCAAGTCTAGTGGAGAAGTGTGATAGAAACAGCAGCTTGAGAATCCCAGGTTCCCCAGCCCTGGTTTAAAGAGCAACACATCTATGCATTTTCCTTGAGTGCAAGTGAGAAAGAGAGTCTACTCTTTGTTGCTTATGGTCACATTCCTGAAATGGGGTCTCTGTAGCCACTCCTGTGTCCTTGGCATCTAGTATGCTCCCACCGCTGGTCTGGGATGCAGTGTACACACAACTCATCTCTATTCTGCTGTTTCTCCCCCAATGTGTTTTTCCCCCAAACCAGCTTCAATCCAAATTGAGAATAGTAACAATCTTGCTACATTTTAAATTAGTGCATAATGTGTACTTCTGGTCCATGGGGTCACGAAGAGTCGGACACCACTAAATGACTAAACGACAACAGCAACATAATATGTACAGAGCCTTAGAATGCTATGCAGTGCGGGATGAAATTAGGAATGGAAGGATCTATCAATTTCGTTTCTCTCATCTTCTCAGTTTTCCAATCTTAAATGCAATTCTCCACATTTATGCAGAAATCTGTGAGTTTTTCTTTTTAAAAAATCACAATTTTTTTGCAGCAATTTAGTGTGAGTTTCTCTGTATGGACATATTTTTGCATTCATTTTTTGACTAATGTGCACACAGTACAATGTATTTCTATATGCTATTTTCACTAACATTCTTTTTTGTGCACATTTTTACCTAATATGTGCATTTTGTAAACGATGGCTGATTGGAGATTTGCACCACAAAATTCAAATAAGTGTAACTTATGAAGAATTGCAGAATTGCTTTGTTTTGTTTCTCATCCTTGTGGAAAGCGCAAAATTGACAAATTCAGCTTATGTATCTATAGCTAATGACCGCTCCCCGCTTAAAACGGGGGGCGCCCTTTGCGTGGACGCGCGCAGCCCCTAGATCTGGAGCGGCTCCAACAGCATAGGCTTGGTTTGCCTTCCCTCAGGTGGGATACCTGGAGGTCTCCGCCTACCTCTGTCAGTTGTCCAATCCCACCTGGGGGAAGCGTTGCCAAGGAGACCAGGCCAGGTAGGGGAGGGATTACCTGCCCACACAATAGAGGGAGGATCTTACCTGGGAATGGTCCAACTATGAGGTTAGGCTCTTCAGGGCGGCCTTCTCCCTGGCCTTCTTTGGTGCGCTCCGTATCGGAGAGTGCGTTGGGGGCACATTGTCACCTCATCGCGGGGGCTTGTCTGTGGCTGATATCAACCTTGACAGGCGCATGCTACAAGGCAAAATCCAAGCCTCCAAAACCGATCAACTAGGTAGGGGTTCCACCCTAAGTCTAGCCTCCTCCCCACACACTGGACCATGCCCTGTCACGGACACACGCAAATTCCTGAAGGTACGTCCTCCAGGACCAGGCCCTCTCCTCATTCATGCATCAGGCCGCCCCATGACCCGTTGCCAATTTGTCTCAATATTGCGTAAGGCCATCCATGCTTGTGGAGGCGACCCGGCACAATTTTCCAGGCATTCCTTTCGTATTGGTGCAGCAACCACGGCAGCTGCAAGCGGCCACCCGGCAGAACACATAAAAGCAATGGGGCGGTGGCGTTCAGCTGCCTTCAAAGGCTACATTAGATTCAACCAGCAGACACTGACAGATACCATATAATCCTTTCTTTCAGGCTCAACCCCCAAACATGTGTGGATCTTCGGCCACAGCATAGTGCATTGGGCGGCCATCCATGCCACCACTGGTCCAGGCGGAGAACATCTGGGTCTGCAGCCAAATATCTCCATTTCCTGGTTCGGACAACGTGGAATGCGGTGGGATGCCCTGCTCCCTCGGTTGCGTCATGAACTTGCGTTCCGCCACCCGCCAAACGCGGTTGTGCTCCACCTCGGCGAAAATGACTTGGTCGTGCGTAAAAGCATAATTCTGATCAAAACAGCGATCGCAGACCTGGAAAGCGTACACGCCACTCACCCCAGTATCACGATTTTCTGGTCCGAACTTCTGCCACGCTTGCATTGGCGGGGCAACATCAAATCCACTAGACTTAATTGCACTGTGGAAAAAATCAATAGGGCAGTGCGCTCTGCAACCACTCGCATGGGAGGTCGGGTCGTGAAACACCCCAACATTAAAGTTTACGTGCAGGAGCTATTTCGGCCCAATGGCGTGCACCTATCGGACCTTGGTAACGAGCGTTGGCTGAGTGACATCAGGCATGGCCTGATTGACTGGTTGGAGGATGGCAAAAGGGCTTTTCAGATGTAGGTAGTCTTGGCGGCGAGACCGCAATCTTTGCGGTCTCGGGTGGCGGTATCAGGCCTTGGGCGGAATCCTTTAGTCCATCTTCCTCTTTGCGGCGGCGATACCAGGGTTCCCAGTTAAAGAGGTTTCTGAAGGGAGGCTTTGACCGTACGCCGAAAGGTCGTCATTGCTCTCCCCTGCAGCAGCGGCGTAACGGGGGCGGCTATCTCTGCTTGAACATATGTTCTCCAGAGCCGGCCCATCCCCCCCACACACACTGGATAACCCTGATGCTCCCTAGGTCCCCGGCTGGGGACTGGGGAGGGAGAACGCCCAATGCCTGAGCCAAGGTCTACCCACATTTGAAATTTAATAAAGTTGTGGCCAATTTAATCCCATAGCACGTTGTCATGAGTCGTTATTCCACATGACGGGGGGACCGCGCGGGATCTGGGGACTCCGCCTGTCCACGCAATGGGCATAGACAGGGGGGTACAGGGCAGCACAGGTGCCCCCCATCAAGTAAATAAATAGAAACACTTAACTAAATGGCCATTTGCATTGCAGATAACTCGGTTCTGCTCCCCCAAAAGCCTGCCCCCCTAAAATAAATGCTGGCTACACCCATGCTACAGCTTAAGGCAAAATGCAAAGATCTGAGAATTGGGCAGCACTAATCCAGGAGAAGTGAGACACGGGCGGCTCTGTGAGTTAAACCACTGAGCCTAGGGCTTGCCGATCAGAAGGTCGGCGGTTCAAATCCACGCGACAGGGTGAGCTCCCATTGCTCGGTCCCAACTCCTGCCAACCTAGCAGTTCGAAAGCACATCAAAGTGCAAGTAGATAAATAGGTACCGCTCTGGCGGGAAGGTAAACAGCGTTTCCGTGCACTGCTCTGGTTTGCCAGAAGCGGCTTAGTCATGCTGGCCACATGACCCGGAAGCTGTACGCCAGCTCCCTCGGCCAATAAAGCGAGATGAGCACTGCAACCCCAGAGTCATCCGTGACCTAATGGTCAGGGGTCCCTTTACCTTCAATCCCTTTACCTTTAATCCAGGAGAGAGAAAAAGAGAGAGAGAAGAAAGAAAGAAAGAAAGAAAGAAAGAAAGAAAGAAAGAACCTTAAGCATGTGGGAAATTTTGATCTAACTTGTCCAGAAATTGGCTGGTCCAAAAATTGCTCCAAGGTGTAGCAGAATGTAGCTGGCGCAGCACATTTGCTGCTTCTGTTTGCTCCCCAATCTTTCCATCACCGCCCTTCTCTAGTTTCTACAGAAAGCAGAAGCCATTACTGTTCCTGTATTATAGTCAGGCAAGGCTAGGCCAGGCCAAGTCAACTGCCAACCCCAGGGGCTGGGATGCCCACCCTCCATCTGTTTGCAGAGGGGTGCAATTTTCGTGCCGTTTTCACCTAAGTGTGGGATGCTATGAACAGATCCCTTTTGTCTTGCACCCTTTCTGGTTGTTTTTTTGGCATTTTTGGAAAACAAACCCGAAATCTCAACAATTTCAGTGGTTTCCTTAAAAGAAGCTCAGGTGTCCTGGTTTTTACTTTTTGAAATATGGCAACCCTAAGGGAGAAAGAGAGAGAGAGAGAAAATTGTGCTTTGTTTCTCTGCGCTGGACAGACTAATCTTGCAACTGCAATTATGGGAGCAGGGACACCCCAAGGGAAGACTGGGGCCAGGGATCGAACTACTCAGAAAAGTTGTTTGTGCTATGACACCAGCAGATTTTCACTTTCAATGTTCATGCTGAGATTGCTGTGCTAAACCTCCCCATGTTTCCCCACAAAACCAACAGGAATGCTTGAATCCACATCAACAGGAAGTAAGTGGAAGTAACTGCTTTCATTCGGCAGCTCTCCCCCCCCCCCCCCCAGTAAAAACCGGAACATTTGAAGTTTGAAAATTTACAGGATTTCCATAGGAAGTTACAGGCCAGGCACAGATGATTAATGATGTCATGGGACACCCCAAAGTTTTAAGGTTGCAAATCATCTTGAATGTGGGAGTGTGTATGACATCGCTGATAGCATCAAGATCACAAATCATGTTGAATGCACATTAAAACATCCATTTATAGGCAGCCCAAATAGTTATCAGGAAGCAATCATATTGCTATGTAGCTAATCAGGCAATGTGATGATGATCTCTTCAAATGTGAAGGAAAATAAAACAAATTGTTTTTTAAAACATTCCTGCAGAGGAAGCAGGGAGGTCTGAAAAACTGCCCAGTGGGTTGCAACTAAGCTAGAAGGGGCAAGTAAACATAGAAATCGAGCATATAGACATCACCGCCTGGAAAGACATGCTAGGTCACATCATTAGCTCTCATGGTGCATCAACTTTTGCTTTGCTTCACAGAGCAATCCAAGTCAGCAACTGCAGATGACAGAATGTGGCCCGGCCTCTCCCTAGTGAGGGACTCTTGTCTTGCACCCAGGGGTAAAGAAAACCAGTTCTGATTAGTTGTCAAGGTACTTTGCTGGAATCTCTGACACATCTCCTCCCTGTCCCATAAGGCTCTTCTCAGTGAGAATGCCAGTTTAATAAAAGGTAAGAATTCAGTTCTTGGGTTAAGGGAAGAAGCCTGATGATTGATTGAATCCTTGCAGGGCAGCTGCAGTCTAGTTATTTGTAGCTACGGGTCACTGCCGAATATGTGAGGCTGTTTCAGGCAGGAATAAAAAACAAACATAAGCAAACAGTGTGAAATAGATAGGGAAGAACAAAGAAAAGGGAAATGCAAGCACTGCGAGAAATGAAAACGGATTCATGTAATCTCAATGGGGAAGAATATAAAGCTTCAAGTGAGCATCAGCCTGGAAATCCTTAGTGGAAATAATGAAGTAACAAGCTGTGACAAAGCAGTGCCCCCCCTCCAAACATACAGCAAAGGAAAGTGTGGAAATATAGGTTGTTAGACCTTTAAAATACTGTATGCCCAAAACTTCTTACTTCCACATAGGAAAAGAAAAAAAACAATTGGGAAGTTTTGAAATGGTTTACTTACAAACTCTTCAAAGGTAGGGTTGCCATATTTCAAAAAGTGACAATCTTTTTTTGGCAAAGTTGTTGAGTTTTTTATTTTTTATTTTTGGCCAAAGTTATTGAGTTTTTGTTTTGTTTTGGAAAATCTAGTTTTTTAGCCATATTTTAGGAAATTCGCCAAAAAATCACACTTCTGATATGGGCTGCTATACTCCCTGGTTTTCCCAGACATTTTAAATGATATCCAAAAATTCTACCTGGACACCATTTTTGATGGACAAATTCCAGCTTTGTCTGGGAAATTCCAGGTATTTGGCAGCCCTATTCAAGGGTCAGGTTCATGTGATTTTCCATACATCAATCAGAAAATTTGCACAGGCAGTAAGACTTAGCTTAGTTCCAAAGTGGACCAGCTCAACCTCTTCGCAGGCTGAGCTTCTCAGGTAGACTGAAGAACAAAGTCAAGTCTTGCCTAATGTGAGCTAATCTTGGCAGGACAGCTTACTCTATGGTTTTAACCATTAAATAGACTTATGCACGTTGTTTATATGAGGCTGGTTATCAAGTCCATGGTAATCGAGATGTTTAAGGACATGAATTTGGATGCCAAGGTAGAAATTATGATAGGGGTATTATGCTAAGTTTGGTAGACACTTGACTATTTCTACAGCAAATAAGAATGCCATGCAAATTCCAGATGAAGTGTCAGGATAATAATAGAAAAGTGAATTAATTGGATTCCATCTAAAGCAGCATGCCCCAACGTAGTGCCCTCTGGATCATATTATAGCATTGCTAAGTTTCAAAAAGAGTTTAGTTAAGAGCAGCAGCTCGAATTATTTTACCAGGAATTAATGGGCACTAGAATTCCCCCAATATTGGGGGAAACTGAGACACCATCAATTATGAGGTAAGAAATTAAATGTTAGTCAGTGATTAAAACTGACCTTTCGCAGTTCAGAAAGAGCAACATTTAAGTTCACAGGAAAGGTAAAATGAAAAAGTGAGAAGCCACAGAAGAAGACACATCTCCTGGCCAGATGTTTGGCCTTTTACCAGATTTTGTTCCTTGAGCAAGGGGGATGCAGACAGAGGCTCCAAGGCCTCGGTCCATCTCCAAACTTTGTCAGACTAAGTTTCTTTTATATTTAATAGCCCATCTCTGCTCCCAAGAGAGCAGTGCTGCAGTCACCAGCCTTGTTGGGGTTTGGTTGTTATTGTTATGTATATTTGTGTTTTTATACTGTAAACTGTGGCTGGAGGAGGTATATATTTAATATTTTTTTAAAAAGTAAAGTAAAAATATTTACCAGGACAGGGCAATTTTTTTTGGGGGGTGTGGACTGAATTAGGTTATGATTTTGAATCAACCAATATGTACAACAAACTAGTGGATGGGATATTGTAAGATTAAATATCATCTTGGTAGGAGCTGTGGTTGATAATTTCATAACCTTTTAAACTCTCATATATATTTTAAAGGATTTCACACATTTTATGTGCTTTTAATATATTACCATGGCTATCTAATTTTTTTTAAGCCACAAAATTCCATCAATGTGTAGAATTAGTTGGGGGGGGGAGAGAATTACAATATAGGTTGGATTTGAATTAAAAATTTGAATTAAAATTTCCCATCAGATACCTCCCCCCCCACAGACATTGGGGCACCCCTCCATCCCACCACCCCTGTTCCTTGCCCCCTCCTTTGCTCACCACCACACACCCTCCCTCCCTTGCTTGCTCACCCACTACCCCCTTCGCCCCTTCCCTCCCCCCTTGCCCCCTCATACCTGGTAACTACACACCCAAACTCTGACCTGCATCTCAGCCAGCTCTGACACCAGAGCACAGCAACCAAAATGGGACATTCAGGACCAAGATAAGAAGCTGGGGCAGCTTCTGTCTATCTGAGATGTTCCTCCCAACAGGACAGTTGGGTGGCATGTCATCATTGAATTATAAAAAGGTAAAGGACCCCTGACCATTAGGTCCAGTCATGAACAACTCTGGGGTTGTGGCGCTCATCTCGCTTTACTGACCAAAGGAGCCGGTGTTTGTCCACAGACAGTTTTTCTGGGTCATGTGGCCAGCATGACTGAGCCTCTTCTGGCGAACCAGAGCAGCGCATGGAAACGCCGTTTACCTTCCCGCTGGAGCTGTACCTATTTATCTACTTGCACTTAATGTGCTTTCGAACTGCTAGGTGGGCAGGAGCAGGGACTGAGCAATGGGAGCTCAACCCGTCGCGGGGATTCGAACCGCCGACCAACCGATCAGCAAGCCGGTTTAGTGGTTTAGACCACAGCGCCACCCGCGTCCCATATCCACCCGTGTCTCATATCCATAGAATTATAGAGCTTCGTAAAAAGAGAATGTATTTATGTGAGGTTTCAGGAAGGAGAGAGAAAAGAAAAGAAATAGTTGCTGCATGTCCTGATTTTTAAAAAAAGGATAAAACAAACAGCATCCTAAAATACCCTTCCCAAAACGAAAGGGGGATTTTATCTGTGAACTTCTCCTCTGTATAGCTCCTCAGTCATTGCTGGCATTAAATAACAACTAAACTGACACCTCTCCAGAGCAGATGGTGAGAGATTGCTGGGGCAGCAGCCCACCTTTTGTAGGCGAGCAACGCCATTTCAGAGGCGGCAGAGGGAAATGGCTTTTGACTGGCTCATTTGTGAGGGCTGGAATGTTTTCTGCTGTTCATTAAAGTGGTGCTTGGGTTGCTAGTAAAGAACCATTTAACAGCTGTTCCTCCTGTGCATCAAATAAGTGAACCTACTGCTGACCCGTTTGCCTTTGCTGTCATAATTTCCGGTATTCTTTCAGGTAGCAATTGTGACCAGTGCCATTATTTACAAAAAGGGCTTGATTTTGAAAAAGAAGGGATGAGAAATAAGGGGAGGCCTGGGGAATTATCTAGTAGAAAATAAAAGTATTCCTTTCTTTTTCTTTTTCTTTTAAAAGAACTACTGTATTCTTGACTTTACTATTGTCCGTGACACTTTCCTCATTACCTCTCATTACATAAAAATGGTATTTTGTGTCTGTTTATAATTCTGGCATTATGCTTAGAAAAGCAAGCATTCAGTTCACAACAGCCAAGGGATGGGGGTTTGGATTTTTGCATGATGCTCAGATGCACTAAGCTTCATAAAAAACAGAAATGGCTGAGGCAGCAGCACCCGTCCTGTTTCCAAAAATGCTCCCAGGAAGATTCAGAGCAGCTTGATTTCACCAAAAGAGGCAGCGATTCTGCTCAGCTGTTGCCTGCAGTATTGTACATTCAAGACAGTCAAATCCAAAGGGATCTCGCCCTGTTTGCTGTGATAAGGCACATTTTTAAAAGGTGTAGGTTATTGCCGACTGTTAGGCTGACAATAATGACTGCTATTCCCCATGACTAACTGCTATTATAAGCACAATAATCTTACAAAGCTGGAAGGTAGCAAAGAAAACATTGTTTGAGGGCCAGTATATCAGGGATAGGCAACATGGTGCCCTCCAGATAGCGCTGGGCTCCAACTCCCACCCTCCCTGACTACACTGGCTGGGGATTCATATCCTTCAAGTCTCACCCTCATTTTAACTAAGGCTGCAATCAAGGCCACTCCCCGCCCCCCAAATAGATATACCTTTTGCCATATATTCCTTCTTCTTTGGCGTTCACTCATAGCTGAGTAAGATTGTCTTCCATGAATCTGGTTTTAACCGTGAGTCTGTGACTGTGGAGGCCAGTTCTGGATCCACACATCCTTCCACAGTGGGGACATAGATTCCCAGGTGGGAGTTGATCGTGGTGAGGGTTTGCCAAACGTGCCTTCCTCTTAAAATGTTTCTCCCTTTTGTCCTGAGTTCGAGTGTCTTCAAAGTCCATGACACTGTTGGTAAAGGCTGTTCTCCAACTGGAGCATTCGCAGGCCAGCGTTTCCTGATTGTTTATGCTACATTTCTTTTAGATTTGCCTTGAGAGAGTCTTTAAACCCCTTTTGTTGACCACCAGCATTATGCTTTCCATTTGTAAGTTCAGAATAGAGTAGTTGCTTTGGAAGATGATAATCAGGCATCCAAACAACATGACCAGTCCAACGAAGTTGATGTTGAAGAATTATTGCTTCAACAGTTGTGATATTTGCTTCTTCCAGTACACTGGCATTAGTTAACCTGTCTTCCCAAGTGATGTGTAAAAAATTTTGAAGACACCGTTGATGGAATCTTTCAAGGAGCTGGAGATGGTGTTTATAAGTGGTCCATGTTTCACAAGCATACAGTAAAGTTGGTAGTACAATAGTTTTGTAAACAAGCATTTTGGTTTCCCTGCAGATGTCCTGGTCCTCAAACACTCTGCACTTTAGTCAGGAGAAGGCCGCACTCGCAGAGCTCAGGCGATGCTGGATTTCAGCATCAATGTCAGCCCTTGTGGGAAAGATAACTGCCCAGGTAGGAGAAGTGATCCACACTTTCCAACATTGCACCATTAAGTTGGATTTGTAGTGCTGCAGAGGGGTGGTTTTGTGCTTTTTGGTGCAGTACTTTGGTTTTTTGAAAGCTGAGCAATAGGCCAAGCTTTTGTAAGCTTCAGTGAAGATATTTAGGATGGTTTGGAGGTCATCCTCTGAGTATGCACACACTATATTGTCATCTGCAGACTGAAGCTCTATGACCGAAGTTATAGTAACCTTACTCTTTGCTTTCAAAGTGTAAAATGGTTGTAGAAAGGAGAGAATTCTGGCCTACACAGCTTTTCATGCAAATCAATCATCTTTAGCAGGTTGTGGAAATGGTTTGTCATTAATTCAGCAAAGCATTTGCCAAACTCTCCCATAGCAATTTGGAGAGCAGACTGGTTCAATGTGGGTTAGATGAAAACATCTACAAGTATATTCGCAGCTGGATGGAAAACTCGCCGTATCAAACCAGGATGGGTAGCCAATACTTCAGAAGGCAGGAAAAACAATCAGAATGACCTTGATGAAATGGAGAACTGATCTGAAATTTAGAAAATGCATTTCGGCAAACCAAAAATACCAATAATTTTTTTTATGCATAGGTATAGGATAGGAGAGGGACGCGGGTGGCGCTGTGGGTAAAACCTCAGTGCCTAGGACTTGCTGATCGTAAGGACGGCAGTTCGAATCCCCGCGGCGGGGTGAGCTCCCGCCGTTCGATCCCAGCTCCTGCCCACCTAGCAGTTCGAAAGCATGCCAAAAAGTGCAAGGAGATAAATAGGGACCGCTTACCTAGCGGGAAGGTAAACGGCGTTTCCGTGTGCGGCGCTGGTGCTGGCTCGCCAGTGCAGCTTCATCACGCTGGCCATGTGACCCGGAAGTGTCTTCGGACAGCGCCGGCTCCCGGCCTCTAGAGCGAGATGCGCACGCAACCCCAGAGTCGGTCACGACTGGCCCGTACGGGCAGGGGTACCTTTACCTATAGGATAGGAGACATCTAGCCTGGTAGTAGTACATGTGAAAAGGATCTTGGATTTGTTGCAGTCACCAAGCTGCACAAAAATCAGCAATGTGATGCAGGTGCAAAAATGCTCATGTGATTTTAGGCTGCATTAATAAAGCCATAGTTTCCAAGTCATAAGAAATAATAATTCCATTTTATTCTTTATTATTCAAACCTCAGCTGGACTATGTCCAGTCGGTGTCAGAGGATGCAAACAAACTAGAGCATGTATTGGGGGGTGGCAATGAAGATGGTCAAGCCCAATGAGGAAAGGTTGAAAAAAAAACTGGCCATGCTTTGCCTGGAGAAGAGAGAATTGGTTGTGGGGTGGGGAGAGGACATGGTTGTTGTTGTTGTTGTTTAGTCGTTTAGCCGTGTACAACTCTTCATGACCCCATGGACCAGAGCACATCAGGCACTCCTGTCTTCCACTGCCTCCCGCAGTTTGGTCAAACTCATGCTGGTAGCTTCGAGAACACTGTCCAACCATCTCGTCCTCTGTCGTCCCCTTCTCCTTGTGCCCTCCATCTTTCCCAACATCAGGGTCTTTTCCAGGGAGTTCTTCTCTTCTCATGAGGTGGCCAAAGTATTGGAGCCTCAGCTTCAGGATCTGTCCTTCCAGTGAGCACTCAGGGCTGATTTCCTTCAGAATGGATAGGTTTGATCTTCTTGCAGTCCATGGGACTCTCAAGAGTCTCCTCCAGCACCATAATTCAAAAGCATCAATTCTTTGGCGATCAGCCTTATTTATGGTCCAGCTCTCACTTCCATCCATCACTAATGGGAAAACCATAGCTTTAACTATACAGACCTTTGTTGGCAAGGTGATGTCTCTGCTACTTAAGATGCTGCCCAGGTTTGTCATTGCTTTTCTCCCAAGAAGCAGGCGTCTTTTAATTTCGTGAATGCTGTCACCATCTGCAGTGATCATGGAGCCCAAGAAAGTAAAATCTCTCACTGCCTCCATTTCTTCCCCTTCTATTTGCCAGGAGGTGATGGGACCAGATGACAACATGGTAGCACTCTTCAAATACATAAAGGATTGCCACATAGAAAGCAGCAAAGATTTATTCTCTGCTTCCCCAAATAGCAGGACCAGATCCAATAATGGACTTGGGTTACAGGAGCACTGATTTCAGTTTAACTTTCTAACAGTATAAGCAGTTCAATAATGGGACAAATTACCTCACTAGAGATCTTCAAGAAGAGATTCTTCAGGGTCCTCTGGCTTTGAACTACCTCCATCCCACAGAGTTGGGATGATTTAGTTGACCAACAAGAGGTCTTCCAACTCTGTGACTCTTTTGTTAACCGAAAAGCTACTGCAATGTTTCAGCTGTGTGGGGTTAATCAAAATCACTCCTGCAGGGAAGAGTTAAGGGGTTTTTGTATATTTTCATACTGATTGGTAAGAAAGCAGCTGGAGGGCCAATTTTCATTAGAAAAACATCCCTCAGTGCCCCCTCCTCCACCCACCGCCATACCTGTTAAATCCTACCTGTTCCCAGTTCTCACCCCCACCAGTTCCCCTCAGAGCAGCAAGAATAGGTTTCTTCATAGCTTTCTTCACCAATATTCAGGTGGAATAAGAACAAAATATGCCTACTTTTTCTTCTGAAGGAAATTGTCCAAACACAGTTGAAAATGTGAGGCTTACCACAAATGTTATAAGATAGTCCTTTAAGAAGTCTTCGAACTCAATTTCCAAACTAAAGACAGTCAGATAAGGGGATGACCAACCTTCTGATTCTTTTGAAGTTGTTCCGCTATTATCACTTCGCTCGTGAACTGATGGTTGCTGTCACACTGCATTACCTCTGGAAGAACCCAGCTGTCTGATAAATAAGTGGCAAGAAAATGGTAGGGAAGTTGAATGAAAAAAGAGAGGAAATGATGGTAATAACATCAAAAATTACAGGATGATGGATGAAGAAATGGCTCCATAATATTCAAGTGATGCCCTGCCGTGCCTAGGGGTATTTAGTAAATATGACAATGGCTGTCATTAAATTGTCCAAAATTACAGTTACACGTTAATGTTAAAATGAATTGTTACTATTTTGCAGCCTGCGTTTCACAAAACTGTTAGCAAAAAAAAGTATTTTATTTCCATGATGAAAGAATGACATTTCAGGTGAAGTTCAGGGCTAGAAAGGTCCTGCTGCAACCCTGTTCCATGGCAGATCTTATAGGATCGATATATAAAAACTGGTGTGTATGCATAGAAATGTTACCTGCAAAATCTTAATTCTCTATTTGACATCTTTCCGCAGGGCCTGCAAGACGGAGCTGTTCCGCCAGGCCTTTGGGCAGGATGCAGTTTGACTTACTTTCCTTTGTATAAAGGAAGGCCCCCAACCCACTCACAGGTCCTTGTATGATCAGTGGAAACAGTTGGCCCTGGCAAGTATTAACTACTCTCAGTTCCAACCTGATAATTGCCACCTGCCCAGATTTTAACTTGTCTGAATTTATTTTAATATGTATTATTATTATTATTATTATTATTATTATTATTTATTTGTACCCTGCCCACTCTGGGCAGCTTCCAACAAAGGTTAAAAATACATTAAAATATCACACATTAAAAACTTCCCTGAACAGGGCTGCCTTCAGATGTCTTCTAAATGGCAGGTAGTTGTTTATTTCTTTGACATCTGATGGAGGGCGTTCCACAGGGTGGGTGCTACTACCGAGAAGGCCCTCTGCCTGGTTCCCTGTAACTTGGCTTCTCGCAGTGAGGGAACCGCCAGAAAGCCCTCGGCGCTGGACCTCAGAGTCCGGGCAGAACGATGGGGGTGGAGACGCTCCTTCAGGTATACTGGGCCGAGGCCATTTAGGGCTTTAAAGGTCAGCACCAACATTTTTATTTGTGCTCAGAAACATACTGTGAGCCAATGTAGGTCTTTCAAGAGTGGTGTTATGTGGTCTCAGCGGCCAGTTTGGGTGTATTGAGGCCATGCTGGAAAGGATTGCGGGAGACTTTGGAGGGTCCAAAGACCTCTGGTTCCTCCACAAGGGAGGGAACACACACCAACCTTTGAGCTGGCATTGCTATAGAATCATAGAATCATAGAGTTGGAAGAGACCACAAGGGCCATCGAGTCCAACCCCCTGCCAAGCAGGAAACACCATCAGAGCACTCCTAACATATGGTTGTCAAGCCTCTGCTTAAAGACCTCCAAAGAAGGAGACTCCACCACACTCCTTGGCAGCAAATTCCACTGTCGAACAGCTCTTACTGTCAGGAAGTTCTTCCTAATGTTTAGGTGGAATCTTCTTTCTTGTCATTTGGATCCATTGCTCCGTGTCCGCTTCTCTGGAGCAGCAGAAAACAACCTTTCTCCCTCCTCTATGTGACATCCTTTTATATATTTGAACATGGCTATCATATCACCCCTTAACCTCCTCTTCTCCAGGCTAAACATGCCCAGCTCCCTTAGCCGTTCCTCATAAGGCATCATTTCCAGGCCTTTGACCATTTTGGTTGCCCTCCTCTGGACACATTCCAATTTGTCAGTGTCCTTCTTGAACTGTGGTGCCCAGAACTGGACACAGTACTCCAGGTGAGGTCTGACCAGAGCAGAATACAGTGGCACTATTACTTCCCTTGATCTAGATGCTATACTCCTATTGATGCAGCCCAGAATTGCTTTGGCTTTTTTAGCTGCCGCGTCACACTGTTGGCTCATGTCAAGTTTGTGGTTAACCAAGACTCCTAGATCCTTTTCACATGTACTGCTCTCAAGCCAGGTGTCACCCATCTTGTATTTGTGCCTCTCATTTTTTTTGCCCAAGTGCAATACTTTACATTTCTCCCTGTTAAAATTCATCTTGTTTGTTTTGGCCCAGTTCTCTAATCTGTCAAGGTCGTTTTGAAGTGTGATCCTGTCCTCTGGGGTGTTAGCTACCCCTCCCAGTTTGGTGTCATCTGCAAATTTGATCAGGATGCCCTTGAGTCCATCATCCAAGTCGTTGATAAAGATAAAATAAAATAAAAAAAATCCTTCCAGTAGCACCTTTAAGACCAACTAAGTTAGTTGGATTTGGCAGGTGTGCTGGGCAGGCCAGGATCCACAGCTGACTCTCACAGCCAACAGAAGGTAAGTCGTCTCAGCCCACCCAGGCAAATCCTGCCTATGACTCAAAGTAGCAGAAAAGTTCCGCAGAGTGAGACCACGACTCGGGTGATACTTTCTCCAGGTAGCCAACAGCTTGTGATGGGACACGGCGGTGACAGAACACAAGGGGGTAAGGCTATGCTTTGCATGGAATAGGGGGTCACCGTACACTAGAAAGGTCAACTGTGCAGAAATGTGGCCTCCAGCGCCCACAGAGAAACCTGGGCATCTTTGAGAATGCAAAGAGCTTTCCTGCTTTGGGTCTCACAAACCCCTTTCAATCTCAGGGCCAAACTAGACACTATAAAAGGA
Source organism: Podarcis pityusensis (assembly GCF_964106645.2). NCBI lineage: Eukaryota > Metazoa > Chordata > Lepidosauria > Squamata > Lacertidae > Podarcis > Podarcis pityusensis. Next base: position 5,373,245 of record NC_138038.1, on the reverse strand, counting down.
TTGTGATAGAATCCCACTGAAAAATTCCCATTTAAAATTGCATCTTGGAAACAAGTTGTTTGCCTTGCAGTAGAAAACATACATACAGTGGTACCTCAGGTTACATACGCTTTAGGTTACAGACTCTGCTAACCCAGAAATAGTGCTTCAGGTTAAGAACTTTGCTTCAGGATGAGAACAGAAATCGTGCTGCGGCGGCGTGGCAGCAGCAGCAGGCCCCATTAGCTAAAGTGGTGCTTCAGGTTAAGAACAGTTTCAGGTTAAGAACGGACCTCCAGAACGAATTAAGTACTTAACCTGAGGTACCACTGTATGTAGGTCTACAATACACAGGTAGGCAGAGAGAGTAAAATCCACTGTATTTTGTTCCTTAGGCCATTTGAAGTAGCCACTGATTTCTTTAGTTTCCAGTGGAACAGAGACAAATCCATGCATTGCTAGTCAAGATGAGTTCACAAATTGATGGGATCGTGTAAGTGCATTAGCAAGATACATGATACATTTGCCAGAAAGCAATTAATAAAATCACATGTGAAACAAATAATAGCTCTCCTAGGCAGAATTTGTGCTTTTTCTCAGGTTTAGAGAGGTGATCATTCCTTTCACGCCAGTAGTGGCAGAGAATGAAGATGGATCAGATCTCTTCAGATGACGAAGGAATTATTTGCTACATGTTCAGATTTTGTGGTGAGCTGGCCCTAGAGTTCTTTGGATCCTGGCTCTGACTTTCCTTATAGAAAATTCAGAGCACACACGGTTACCATGCTTACTTGGGGACACATGTATCCGACATGCATCTGATTCCATGTCCTGAGAGCAGGGCCGGATTTAGGCTGGATGAGGCCCTAAGCTACTGAAGGTAATGGGGTCCTTTATATGTCCAGATGCCCTTTGTCAACAACAAAGTGTCACTTTTTTGTGTTGAATATATGCTATATGGTAATTTATGGACCTAATAGGTATCTAAAGCCATTTGCACATAACAAAATATGTATTTTATCAAAGTAATTGTTGAACTGAAATACAATTAAGAAGTATATTAATAGTGAAATACAATTAAAAGGTAAAGATAAAGGGACCCCTGACCATTAGGTCCAGTTGCGGACGACTCTGGGGTTGCGGCGCTCATCTCGCTTTATTGGCCGAGGGAGCCGGCATCCAGCTTCCAGGTCACGTGGCCAGCGTGACTAAGCCTCTTCTGGCTTTACCTTCCCGCCGTTTACCTTCCCGCCGGAGCAGTACCTATTTATCTACTTGCACTTTGACGTGCTTTCGAACTGCTAGATTGGCAGGAGCAGGGACCGAGCAACGGGAGCTCACCCCGTCGCAGGGATTCGAACTACCGACCTTCTGATCAGCAAGTCCTAGGCTCTGTGTTTTAGATATACAGTGAAATAATTATTAAGCTCTAATTTAAAATGATTTTTTATTCATAAGAAACTTAATAATGCAAACACATTGGCATTTGGCAATAACAAAAGTTCCTTTAGAAACACAATTTACAAAGACTCATAATTTTTTGGGGGGGCCCAAGATAGTGGGGCCCTAAGCTATAGCTTGTTTAGCTTATACGTAAATCCGGCACTGCCCGAGAGTTCTTTAGGAACCACAAATGATTGGGGAATTAATCTGACACGGTATCCGTTCCTACTGGAGGACAGACTTCTATCCATCTGGTAGAGCCCTGCTGGCCTAGAGCAAAGGCCTGTCTTCTCCAGCAGTCTGTGACCAGCTAGATGCCTATAGGAAGCGCACCAACCAAGAGCATTAGTACAATATATCCCTCCATTCCAAAGGAATGTGCTTGGAGGCTGGAGGAAGAGAGATACCTTATGGCATACATTTATGATTTCAGCATGCATCTGAAAAGTGAGCCTGTGCCCACACAAGCTGAAATACAATTTATAATGCTTTTCTTTTCCCTTGTGGCCCTGGCCTGAGCTTCGGCACGCAGCGGCTTGAAACCTCACAAGCATTCCTAGCAACCTTTTAAATATTGTATCACAAACTGTGTCCCTCACATAGCATCTCAAAGATTGGCAGCGCCAGTCGATTCCTTCCGCAGCTGCTCTTGACGGCCACTATGTAGGTTTTACAGACTCTTCTTGCAACATTTGGGTGTTTTACGGTAGAGCAATGAAACTGAATGGCTGCTAGAGGGGGAAAACCCATGAAAAAAAGAGCCAAGTTACTGAGATGTAAAATCCGGCTGGGTGGCAAGTGAGGGGTCTATAAAAATGGAAATAGCTTTGAAGGGCCCATCGGACTGGATGGAGGTCATGAATCATTGTAGGGACCCTTCCATCAGTGACAGCCATGCTTGCTTTTCCCAGTAAAAAGAGGCCCATCTTCCCAGAAAGTTCTGCAGAAGCCCATTGCTGTAAATTGCAACTTGATGGCCTGTCACCGAATGTGACACCGAGGGCGCAAATACTATTACTTCAATGCAATCGCAGTGTGGCAAAAGTTAATAAAATGTATGTCACCCCCAAAAAGCAATTGCACCTGCAAGGTAACAAAGGGCTAACACATGAATGCACAAAGTGGAGCGCATAGCATAAATTCTCGCCCGAAATCCACTTCAGTCACATATGCGGGCAGGTTGAAAGTAAACAAGGCAGCGCTGAAGAAAAAGGTTGCTGTTTTTTAATTAATAAACTTTGGCTAAGTTCTTGTTCATTCTTATTCTGCTGACATTGGTTCCAGCAGCCTGGCTGGTTTTTCAGACAGACTGGCTTTTTGCTTTGCTAGGCTGGGAATTAAAAGTGTTTTCTTTTTCTGTTAGTAGCCACATGGCTGTCCTGTTTTGCCACTTGAGGCGAAATGGGAAGTGATGCCTCGGGGCCTCCCGACACCCAAAGCAGCTTTTTCACCTCGCCTCCTGGGTGGGCCGGACCTGAGCAGCTGTTCATCTGACCACATCACAGGGCTGGAAGAAGTCCTCAAGCTTTTCTTTAAATATTTGGTTCCATACAATAATGTTTACAGTGGTACCTCGGGTTAAGAACTTAATTCATTCTGGAGGACCATTCTTAACCTGAAGCACCACTTTAGCTAATAGGGCCTCCCACTGCCGCTGTGCCGCCGGAGCACGATTTCTGTTCTCATCCTGAAGCAAAGTTCTTAACCCGAGGTACTATTTCTGGGTTAGTGGAGTCTGTAACCTGAAGCGTATGTAACCCAAGGTACCACTGTATTCTCATTTCTGAGAAACTGACTTATAAATTAAGGCTATCCAGGGCCATCTTTAGCATATGAGTGCAAAAAATTGCCCAGCGCCCCCAATTGGGGGGCAGGTCATAGTTGTTGAGATTTTAGGGGGGCAGCTCAGGGTTGTTGAGCTTTTTTGGGGGGCACACAACTCTCTCCCACGCCATTGCGGATGGAGGGAGGAGAGCAATCCTTGCAGAGAGTGGGGAGGGAAGCTGAGTGCCAATCCCAGGCATGCAGGAGGCTGGAGCTGGCCAGTTTCCTCAGCACCCGCAGCAGAAAGGCCCGCGGCCCTCCGACAGACTCGGCTCGGCTCAGGAGCAGCTGTTGGCTGGCCTGGCTCTTCAGTCCCCGGACTCCAAATCTCGGCCCCGGACTCTCGGCCTGGTGCCCCTGAGAGCCTGGTGCCCGGGTGCCCCGCACCCCTAACGCCTATGGGTAAGCCAGCCCTGAGGGTATCTCAGACTGCAGTTAAACCTATGGATTTTGCCTCCATTTGGCAGCCATTTGTTACTTACCTGATAGGCCAATCACAGGGATGGCAAGTCCCAGTGAGATATGGCATTATTTGGTATTCATAGTATTTGTTTTGTACTCTTTCTGTATCAGGTCGTATTTTGCTGTAACATCTAATTCAATATGTTATTTCTTGAGCATGTACCTTATGGTTTGTTTGTTTGTTTGTTTGTTTGTTTGTTTGTTTGTTTTTGCTTTGGGCTTTCTGGTACCACTGTTTACTTGTTTCAGGTTTTTTTGCTTTATTTTATTTCATATTTTCTACTGGATCATTTCAACTTCATAATAAAGTCTTGTATTATTTTTTAAGTGTTCTCTTTTACACCTTTTTACCTTTTTAAAAGATGTAAGTAATAAAGAAGAGCAGTTTCCTAACTGTGAAATCTGAGAAGAATTTGGCTCTCCGCCTCTCCTATTTTTAAAAAACAAACGTTGCTTTAAAAAACAATCTTAATTGTATTTTCAAGAGAAGAATAACAAGCAAAAATTATTTTTCCTCATCCGACCACTTCCTACCTAATGTCTTCCCTGCTGACGGATTCTGGAGACCAAAAGCTTGGCATCAAATATTTTTCAGGAAAGAGATCTCAAAATACTGTAAGATCTCATTTCCAAGTGGGTAAGAAAAGAAGATGAATATATTGCTATCCAGTACTGCTCAGGGAGGGTATCTTTTCTGAACAACTTAAATGAGAACTGGTGTGCTGTTGTGCAGTGGCTGCACTGTGTGAACAAGGAGGTCTTAGTTCACGTTTTGCCCTTGCCATGAAACTAGGTGGCCCCAGGCTCAGCTTTTCCTCTGCAAGATGGCGATAATAATGTTCAGCAAGAAACTGAATCTGAATCCTCACAAGATGGAGGCACTTGGGGTGAGAGGTTCTGTGGCACAAATTCCTTTGCCGCATGCTGAGGCTCCATGGGACGTGCCAAGGTGGAAAGGATTCCCCGAAGGTGGGCAATTTGAAACCAGAGTCATATGCTAAAATAATACAGTATAGCAAAAATCTTCTCTCATTTCATCCCTCTCTCTGTTTTTCTTAGTTTTCTGTTTTCTGAAATATTATATTCCAGATGCACTTGGGTTTTCGTTTTGTTTTTATTAGTATGCTCTTCTGCTTTTACTGGCCTTTTACTGTTATCACTGCTGCTAAGGAGAGTCACCTGTTGTAGCAGTTGCTACCAGAATTGTTGCTGCTATTACAATTATTACCTGAGCAATTTTTTGAAGATAGCAGGGAGAGAGAAGATAAATATGGCAGCAAAGAAAGGGAATGATTTTATAGTAATGGGCCTCTCAAAAACTTAAGAGCCCTGGATCACAAACCATTTTAATGTGAATAAAAGGGGGGAATAGAATTTATATATTTCCTAGATAGCGTACAGAAATGAAACCAATAAGGTTTTATAACACTTTTAAAGGCTTCTGGGGAGATTACTCTGAAGTCTTCATTAACAGGTTATTTCCCTTTTTGTAGATACTCATGAATTGTCCTGCAAAAAATTAATCAAATAATGCAGTATTTCAAAGTGCCAAAAGATTATCACTTTACACTTTTACATTCACACCAGATCCTTCCCAGCTGCAGTAATTCATTGAAATGATTCAGCTATTCGTCACAAGGCAATAATTTACTTGCTATCTGTTAGTGAGGCTGGACGTGTGAGAGGAGGAAGAGGAGGAAAATTAATGCCATATATTATTTTCTGAGCTACTTGCTCAAGCTATAATTTCAGTAAGTTGCTAATTTTGGCAAAGTTTGTATTTTTACCTTTAGGGTAATCATGCATAAAACGTGCAATGCAGATGTATTAGCCATGATTCGGAAGCAGTGATCCACAGATAGTTTAACTGTAGCGGAGAGACCGCAGGCTGCCGAACAGAGAAAACCTCCATATCCAATAACCTGCCTATCAAATTGGCATTATTTTCTGGGGGAATAACTCACCGTATCAGTCAGCTGTTTGGCAAGGTAGGAGAGGCACCGTTCTCTCCCAGCCTGTCATCATTCGACATTTGATTTGAAGATTTGATATTGGCAGTATTTAATAGCTGACATGTAATTATATTTGCTATCTGACAGATAATGGTATTTATTTAGTATTTGGTTGTTGACATGCACTGACAGTACTATACAGTGGCTGTGTGTGTGTGTGTGAGTATTCCTGAATCCAAAAGGATTCAAGTGCTAGAATAGCCAGACAAGTTTCTTGGTAATGGTCTAAGTATGAGTCATTAAGGTAACAAAGGAAGTGGCTCTGTGCCCGATGCCAAATGGATGCCCCTCCCCCGAGGTGGAGCGAGCTACTCTGGCACCCGGGGCAGGGCTAGCTGCCCATGGTGGTGGGGCAAGTGTCCAGGGAGGCGCCGCCCACAGCAAGCGTCCCAGGGGGGTGATGCGACAATGACACCCAGGGCAGACCGCACACATCACACAACCCTTCCTCCATCAGTGGCCTCCCCCACTGAGTCTAGCAGTTAGAAAGACAAAGAGCAGAGTTGAGATGTGATTCAGGTAGGTAGCCGTGTTGGTCTGACGCAGTAGAAATATATAATATATATATATATAATTGTCCAGTAGCACCTTAGAGGCCAACTAAGTTTGCTCTTGGTATGAGCTTTCGTGTGCATGCACACTTCTTCAGCGGCCCAGTGTTTCCCAACCAGGGGCCATATTCCAAGGGGGCCACAGGTGAAAATCTCGTAAATGGGGGGCCACAGCACAAGGCTAGAGGGCCACAGAGGGAAGTCAGAAGTGAAGGGGAAAAACCTTTTAAAGAAAATCTGATTGGCTGCCTATCTGCTTGGCCAATCACAAGCTGGTAAGGGGGTGGCCCACCAGGGTCTTGCGCTCCTTTTAGCCATGTGCATTTTCTTGGAGCAGTCCTGGTTTGTTTCTGGTGGGAGAGGGTGATCGCTGAGGCTCCCATTTTGACCAGTAGAGCCCGCGATCCAGAACCGCCAGGTCAAGTAAATGGTGGTGGTGGGGTGGCAATGGGTAGGGCTGGGCGAGCCGGAGCTGCTTGTTGTTGCTGCCAGTGCTGGGCCCAGCAGCAGCCTGGGCCTGACTCTGCAAGGTGCAGGGTGCAATTCACCCCAGCGCCTAGTGGATCAGGGCCTTCAGATGTTGCCAAGGGGCTCAGAGTCCGTCGGCGGCATCAACCCGGCTCTGCAAAGCATGGGGTGAAATCCACCCCAGTGCCTAGCCGAGAGAGGGGGGATTGTCTGGTGCTGTTGACTTGCATCTAGTAAATAGTTATTTACTACTCAGAAGAAAGCCTGTTGAGTTCAGTGGGCCTTACTCCCAGGTAAGGGTGTGTGGGGCTATAGCGTTTTATCTAGGCAGCCAGGGCTCTTCTGGATGACAAGATCTTTTTGCACCAGGTCAGTGAGGTCCACTTGCTTTTTAAAATTCTCCCATATTACAGAACTCCCTGTGCACCTTTTGGACTGTATCTGTAGGTTTCCCCCTCCGTGTGAAATAATTGGGGTCAAAAAAGTGTTGTTTGTGGGGACATGGATGGCGCTGTGGTCTAAACCACAGAGCCTAGGGCATGAGTAGCCAAACTAAGGCCTGGGAGCCAGATCTGGCCCAATCGCCTTCTAAATCCGGCCCACAGCCGGTCCAGGAATCAGTGTATTTTTACATGAGTAGAATGTGTGCTTTTATTTAAAATGCATCTCTGGGTTATTTGTGCGGCATAGGAATTCGTTCATTTCCCCCCATAAAATATAGTCTGGCCCCCCACAAGGTCTGAGTGACAGTGGACCGGCCCCCTGCTGGAAAAGTTTGCTGACCCCTGGCCTAGGGCTTGCCAATCAGAAGGTCGGCGGTTCGAATCCCCGTGACGGGGTGAGCTCCCGTTCTTCAGTCCCAGCTCCTGCCCACCTAGCAGTTTGAAAGCACATCAAAGTGCAAGTAGATAAATAGGTACCGCTCTGGCGGGAAGGCAAATGGTGTTTCCATGCGCTGCTCTGGTTCGCCAGAAGCGGCTTAGTCATGCTGGCCACATGACCCGGAAGCTGTACGCCGGCTCCCTCGGCCAATAAAGCGAGATGAGCACCGCAACCCCAGTCGGCCACAACTGGACGTAATGGTCAGGGGTCCCTTTACCTTGAAGTGTTGTTTACTTGTTATAATACATGGGCGGTGGATCTCCCTCGGGAGGTTCTGGGCTCTCCTTTCTTGGAGGTTTCTAAGCAGAGGTTAGATGGCCATGTGTCATGGATGCTTTAGCTGAGTTTTCTGCATTGCAGGTGGTTGGACTAGATGACCCCTGGGATCCCTTCCAGCTCCAGGATTCTATGTTTTTTTGCTTCAACAATATTTCATTATGTTCCTATCATTTTATGGAATTGTATTTTGTATACATTATAAAAATATAAATAAAACATGTTCTATTTACAAAGAAAACATTTAAGTAGCTACCTTCCTACCGGTTGGAATGGAGGAATGGGCATATCCAGGGTTTTTGTTAAGAGGCAGGCTTTTGTTGGGGGGCAGAACCTCAGATTTGTATTGATTTTTACTTATTGGGGGGCAGCTGCCCCCTGCCCCCCCCCGACTACGCCCATGGGGGGGCCACAGAAAGGAAACAAGGTTGGGAAACACCAAGCTAGAAGCAGGAAGGAGTAAGCTGGGAAGGCAGAGAGATAGAACCATGCCTAATCTCTGTTTGAATCCAAGGCTGTGGCTTGGGAGAAGCAAGACCCCCTTGGGGTGTTAATGCTGTGAGCTTGTCCATCAGGTTGTATATATGTCTAAATAAACCGAATATCACAAAGTCACCACAGTCTTCAAAGTCTCCCATTCCAAGGAAACAAAACCTTGGAACAAACCCCTGGAACCCCTGAACTCTTGCACCACTGAAGAGATTGGGGTGGCGTGCAGTGATATTGTTGACTATGACTGGCACAACAGTTTTCCTATTTGACTGTACGTGTAAGTTGACAAGTATTTAGTGTCTGAGAATGCTCTGCATCTGGTGATATGCAAGGTATTTAGCATTTGACAGGAGGTGTCGCTGACAGCTTATGAAGGCTCATATTTGATGCCCACCAAGACTATCAAGGGTGGCGCTGTGGGTTAAACCACAGAGCCTTGGGTTTGCCAATCAGAAGGTCAGCGGTTCAAATCCCTGCGATGGGGTGAGCTCCCGTTGCTCGGTCCCTGCTCCTGCCAACCTAGGAGTGCGAAAACACGTCAAAGTGCAAGTAGATAAATAGGTACCGCTCCGGTGGGAAGGTTATTATTATTATTATTATTATTATTATTATTCCTGTAGTGCAGACAGACAACATGTAAACATGTTTGATCTTTAGCACATTCAGACTGGTATAGCTTCGCTGGGTTTTTCTTTTAGTGAGGGTTGGGAAATGTGTGCACATGACTTAATGAGGTTTGGTGCAAAGTGAGAAAAGTGACTGGGGAACGCAATCAAATAGGACGGGAAGGAGAAGGGGAAAAAACCCTTCATTAAAGGCAGCAGTAAGACTCAATGACCTGTGCCTACATCAGTCAATACGCTGACGGAGGAAGCACTTGGCCTGAAAAGCATGAGAAATAACCTCAGCTACGTTGGTACTAAACAAAGACGGTGTGGTGCCATCTGGAGAATCTTCAGAAAACTGCCAGCAATATTTCCCTTCATATTTCAGCCGTTCTGAAAAGTTACACTGTCTATTTGGGACATTCATCTACAAAAACCTGATAGTTACTTTTTCCAAGGGGGGAATTTTCCAAATGGCTGGTTTGCACTCTGGTTTACATTCTAGGGAAAAAATTGTCATCATTTTAAGTCCAGAGCAGATTGCTATTACTTAACATTTTCCTCATTGAAGTGCTGACCAGCTTGCTAGTACACAAAACTTTTTTTTTTTTAATGAGGCCAGATGATTATGACCTTCCGCAGTCCTGTGAAATTGGCTTAATGTGCAAAAGGCCGCTGGCTCTTCCTTTTTTTCTGTGTATTTGCAATAAACTGTTACTTTATTCAGGACACTCGTCCGTAGCTATGAATATGGAAAGTTTGCTTTAGAAATCTGATCTACAAATATTCATTATATATCTTTAGCTTTGAGTTCTTTCAAGTTTACTCTGCAGATACCTCTTCTGCAGAAGCAAACTGCTTTCAAAAGTTCATAGTTTTTAAAATGGGGTTAGGCAGGAAGATCTCATTCTAAACCTCTAAGAGATGGCTTTTAAAATGTGTTGCTGCTTTCCAGACAAGTGGATGGGTGGGGAGTAGAGTTTAGCACAGGCTTCCTCAAACTCGGCCCTCCAGATGTTTTTGGCCTACAATTCCCATGACCCCTAGCTTGCAGGACAAGTGGTCAGGGATGATGGGAGTTATAGTCTCAAAACATCTGGAGGGCCGAGTTTGAGAAGGCTTGGTTTAGCACAGCGGTTCTCAGCCTGTGGGTCCCCAGATGTTGTTGGACTACAACTCCCATCATCCCTGAGCTCTGGCCTTGCTAGCTAGGGGTGATGGGAGTTGTAGTTCAACAACATCTGGGGACCCACAGGTTAAGAAAAGCTAGTTTAGAATATCCTTTTGGCCTCTCTGGGGGTAGTCTAAGTCCACTGAAATGTCTTGGCTTTTTGTTGGGGGTGCTGCGTGGTGGAAGAAAGAGGGAAAGTTTTCTCTTTAATATTTTAGCTTATGATCTTCTGCCTCAAAATTTCCAGGAGGAGTTGTGTGTCTGGTGTTCTTTGGGGAGGGGGAGCTATTGATTAGTTATTGATTAGCCTTGTTTTTGTTTTTGTATTAGCTGTTTGGTGTTTTCATTTTGTATTTTTATGTTGTGATCTTTGGCTGAAGGGTGGTATACAAATTATTTATTTATTATTTGTATATTATTAAAAGACATTAAAAATGGAGTTGTCCAGTGCAGCCCAGAGCTGAGAGTCAGAACCCAGGAACAAAATCAGGATTAGAGGGGAAAACCTAGAGGGGAGACCAAAGACAAGAGATGAGTCAGGATGGAAGAGTAAAGCTGGGAAATGTGAGCCCCCTTTTGAAGAGGTCAGAAAGGGGGAGGGGATTCCTCAACAAAGTCAGTCACATTATTGGAAAGTGTGAAATTATGTAGGTGATTCTTGTTTCATCCATGTAACTTACAATACAATTATTGGCCCTTGGGGTTGGGGGTACTGCTCTTACACATGAGCAATAAGATGAGGGAGATGTAGATATATAGATATATAGATATATGGAGCATAGCTGTCAACCGTCCCTTATTTGGTGGGAAAGTCCCTTATCCCAGCGCTGTGTACCGCTGCTGTCCCGTATTGATGATGTCCCTTAAATTTCCCGGGTTTCAAATGAAGCAGCTCCTCTCCCTCCCTGCCTGCCGGCCAGGGAGGAAGCAGGTTCCAACTGTGTTGCTTGGCTGCGTTGATCACCCAAGAAGGAGTCTAAGAACGACTGGGGGGTGGAGCTTGCATGCCTTGTGCCGATCAAATCGGCCGCGTTGCCTGGGGACTCGCCTTTGCTCAGCGCTTTCCAGCGGAGAGGTGACAGTGGTTTTCCTTGCTGCATCCCCTTTGCCGGGTTGCTGCGCTGTGGGAACCACCGCTTGAGGCTTCGTTTGGCTGCTGGCTGGGCTTTCTGCCTTTGGCTCGGAGGGGCTCAGAAGTCAAACATACCTGTGCTCTGAAAATCCCTTATTTCGGCTGCTGATCCCTTATTTTCGAGGCTGCTGGTCCCTTATTTTCAAATCTGTAAGTTGACAGCTATGATATGGAGGGGCTTGGAGAGCTGAAAGAAATCTTTTGGTATTACTGTGTCACCCATTGGAGCAGTAAGTTAGCAAAAATTGCTATGGATCCTGTTGTAGGAGCTCTGTGTGATCACTACACTTGCGCAGCAGAGTTCCCCAATACAAGGGCAGCTGGTTTTGCATTGGAACTTCTCTGTAGGCAACTGGACGCAACATTTGATTCTTGCAAAAAAAGGTTGTGCTGTCTGGTGCTGGACTAAAAGCATCGCCCTGCTCCACTTGCAACATAACTGCTGTGCATGGACGGGGCTACAGTCTGCATCACTTCTGGTTCCTTTGAATGCCTTCCTCCCTCTCTGTGGATTCAGCTGCTATCCGCATTGTGGAAGCCCATAGGTTTCTGTCAGGCAGTTTGGGAGTTTTCTAAAAAATGTCGTTTTCTTTCCATCTGTGAACCATTGTGCTTATTGTACCCAGGGGCACCCTCTTAATTATGGATAAGCCACTATCTTGTTTTTGGTTGGTCTTGTGTCCTTTCCCAGTGGAGGACTTCCTGGCCACTAGAAAATAATGGTGGTGGGGTTGTCTTTATTTTGGGGGCTGCTCCCTGCTTCTCCTACTTCTCCCTTTTCCTTCCCGCTTGTTGTTGTTTAGTCGTTTAGTCGTGTCCGACTCTCCGTGACCCCATGGACCAGAGCACGCCAGGCACTCCTGTCTTCCACTGCCTCCCGCAGTTTGGTCAAACTCATGCTGGTAGCTTCGAGAACACTGTCCAACCATCTCATCCTCTGTCGTCCCCTTCTCCTTGTGCCCTCCATCTTTCCCAACATCAGGGTCTTTTCCAGGGAGTCTTCTCTTCTCATGAGGTGGCCAAAGTATTGGAGCCTCAGCTTCAGGATCTGTCCTTCCAGTGAGCACTCAGGGCTGATTTCCTTAAGAATGGATGGGTTAGATCTTCTTGCAGTCCATGGGACTCTCAAGAGTCTCCTCCAGCACCAGAATTCAAAAGCATCAATTCTTCGGCGATCAGCCTTCTTTATGGTCCAGCTCTCACTTCTATACATCACTACTGGGAAAACCATGGCTTTAACTATACGGACCTTTGTTGGCAGGGTGATGTCTCTGCTTTTTAAGATGCTGTCTAGGTTTGCCATCGCCTTTCTCCCAAGGAGCAGGCGTCTTTTAATTTCCTTCCCGCTACCTCCATATATTTTACTCAGTGTTTTCTACAAACTGTTTTTAATCCTTTGTGCCACTGAGTGTTCTCTTTCTTCGCCTGCCTTTCTCAAGCAACTCCCCAAATCCCACAACAGTTGAGTTCATGTTGCTCATTCGAGGCCGCTGTGTTTGTCTCTTTCCTCTGAACATATTCCGTCCTTTTCTGTGCCCAGATTTCCAATAGCTATTTGGCTAATGAGGAGATTGGCTGGAAGCTCTCTTCCTTTTGGGACTGCTGTAAAAGCATGCCTGGTTGTGTAGAGTCCCTGAGACAGGAATTACTCTGATACAGTCCCCAAGTTTCTCTAGCCAGATACAGTTAAGCCCAGGGAACAAAAGCCGATCTATACAAGCCTCTCGGGGTCAGCACTGGCAGGTTTAAGACAATTAGACCAAATTCTGGGTTAAATCAAATGTTACTAATCCCTCTTCCCAAGTAGGTAATATTATTATTATTATTATTATTATTATTTATTATTTATACTCCGCTCATCTGGCTGAGTTTCCCCAGCCACTCTGGGCGGCTCCCAATCAAGTGTTAAGAACAATGCAGCATTAAATATTAAAAACTTCCCTAAACAGGGCTGCCTTCAGATGTCTTTTAAAGATAAGATAGCTACTTATTTCCTTCACATCCGAAGGGAGGGCGTTCCACAGGGTGGGCGCCACTACCGAGAAGGCCCTCATAAAAACTAAGGTGTAAAATATGTAGAGGGGATGGTGCTGTTGACCAATGAGGGAGAGAAGGGATGGGGAGGTTTACTCGGGACAATGCCATTATTCCAAGAGGCTGCATTCTCAAACCTCTCTCTATGAATATTGAATAAAAAGCAGATGGTAAGAGCCTGTCATGGGGGTCAGTTTCTCTGCTGCCTGAAAGATTGTCCCGAGTAAATCTCCACTGCCCTTCTCTCCCACTTCTTCATTCATCAATAGCACCACCCCCTCTATGGCTGCCGCTTAGGGCCCTCTGTCTCTGAGCTCTTTGCTCTCCTACTTTTAAGGCTTGCCGGGTTCTGGGAGATGGTGGGTCTGGAATGCTCTCTAGTGATGACGTGTCAGCCAGCTGTTGTTCTGGCTCTCCTATGATTTCCCAGCTTTCCCCCTCATCTGCCTCTGAGCAGATGACCTCCCTTAAACCCCTGTTGAAATTCTGAACTGTCGTCTTCTTCTCTGGAAGGGTCCGGCTGGGGAGGCGGTCTCCACCGTTCCTCCTCTGCCCAGTACCTGACACTCTTCCTCCCTCCTCCTCTCTTTTTTCTTTTTTGCAGAGTTTAAGCTTTCTTTCATTTTAAAAAAAACCACCACAATATTAGCATACTCTACTGAGTCAGCAAACCTTATGCAAAGATTCCGACCTCTCCTCTGTTGAAGCGGGAAATAGTCTGTCAAGTTATGAGTCCCTTTGCTACCCAGTGTTAGTGTACTTTTGGCAGTTTGAGGGAGACAATAAGTGAAATTAGAAATTAAAAGCAGGCAAGGTAAGCCAGCCTGAAGGAGAGGTCTGTGAAGCATGAAAGTTGGTGCTCCAGCCAGCATTGTTTTCTCATTTTCTCCTATGTTGTGTATCCTGTTCAAAATCTGATCATTCCAATTCTCCTCCACGCTCCTGCTTTGCAAAACGCAAACCAATTTCCTTACTTTATCCACACATGTGGCTTTGCCCTTTCCAATTTCAGTTTTCTCAAATGTCTTAAAAAAAACAAAAACCAGGCATAAAGCATTTTGAAGGGAAGTGATTTTTCCCTTGCAGATGCTGCTCTTGAATTATTGTATGGTGTGTTAGGAATGGAGGCGGATGGAACTAGCCAGTTTTGCTTTGCAGAATTTTGGTAGAGGGAGTGGAATGAAATCAGTATGTACTGCCTTGGGCAAAAAAAATGAGAGGCACAAATACAAGATTGGTGACACCTGGCTTGAGAGCAGCACATGTGAAAAGGATCTAGGAGTCTTGGTTGACCACAAACTTGACATGAGCCAACAGTGTGACGCGGCAGCTAAAAAAGCCAATGCAATTCTGGGCTGCATCAATAGGAGTATAGCATCTAGATCAAGGGAAGTAATAGTGCCACTGTATTCTGCTCTGGTCAGACCTCACCTGGAGTACTGTGTCCAGTTCTGGGCACCACAGTTCAAGAAGGACACTGACAAACTGCCCCATGACACTGCCCCAGAGGAGGGCAACCAAAATAATAATAATAATAATAATAATAATAATAATAATAATAATAATATCTTTATTGTCATTGCCCCCTTCGGGGACAACGAAATTACTTGACTGCTCCATAAAAACTCTAATTAATCAATACAGTATAATACAGCAAGGGAGATTAGATGACTTTCAAAGTCCGGGCTTCCCATTCAGGGCTGAGATCGCTCTGGAGAAGAAGCTGTTCTTAAGACGGCTCGTTCTTGTCTTCATCGTCCTGTATCTCCGCCCCGACGGCAAGAGCTCGAAGAGACAGTGACCAGGATGCGATGGATCTTTTACTATATCCAGTGCCTTCCTATGGCATCTTGTGGCATAAATCTGCTCTAAGGTAGAGAGTGGGCAGCCAACAATGCTCTCTGCTGCCTTAACAACCCTGCACAACCCCATCCTGTCCTGGGTAGTACAGCTTCCGTACCACACACATAAGCCATAAGTGAGCACGCTCTCAATGGCACAGTGATAGAAGGCAAGCAGCAGTTTCTGCGGAAGATGGTTTTTCCTTAGTATTCTCAAAAAGTACAGTCTCTGCTGTGCCTTCTTCACAAGCCCCCTTGTGTTGACACTCCAGGACAGATCCTCTTGTAATTCAATGCCCAAATGGTCAAAGGCCTGGAAACGATGCCTTATGAGGAACGGCTAAGGGAGCTGGGCATGTTTAGCCTGGAGAAGAGGAGGTTAAGGGGTGATATGATAGCCATGTCCAAATATATAAAAGGATGTCACATAGAGGAGGGAGAAAGGTTGTTTTCTGCTGCTCCAGAGAAGCGGACACGGAGCAATGGATCCAAACTACAAGAAAGAAGATTCCACCTAAACATTAGGAAGAACTTCCTGACAGTAAGAGCTGTTCGACAGTGGAATTTGCTGCCAAGGAGTGTGGTGGAGTCTCCTTCTTTGGAGGTCTTTAAGCAGAGGCTTGACAACCATATGTCAGGAGTGCTCTGATGGTGTTTCCTGCTTGACAGGGGGTTGGACTCGATGGCCCTTGTGGTCTCTTCCAACTCTATGATTCTATGATTCTATGATTCTATGCCTACTCCTTCAAAGGCACCAACAGGACATTGGAGTGGTGATGAGGACATGGAGTGTGGAGAGCAAGTGAGGAGAGGTCAACTGGGGTGACAGTTGATGGGTCTGGAGAGCAGGACAAGGACTGAAGAAGAGAAGCTGAGGAGAAAGCCAAGTAGAAGAGGAGAGACGGAGAGACCGGCCTTCAGCCATTGAGGAGCAGTGAACTTCAGCAAGTGTACATCAACATGTTGAAGGCAACATGGCCATGGGACCTGCAAGGCTGGTTTTCCTGATGTTGTGGCAGAGTACATGCTTACGTAACTAGCATCAGAAAACAGGTCTGCTTAACCTGGTAAGAGTTGGTCTACTCAGTTCAGCTAGACTTGGCCTCAAGAAATTTTCAAAAGTTTAAAAGGCACAAGGAGATAGGATAATAAAATATTAAGGATGGAACAACAAATAAAGTGAATAGCACAACAATAACAAAAATAATAGGTAAAGAAAATTGCACACGGTGGAGGCTGTACTGGGCTGTGGGGGAGGGAGGTGAAGGGATTAATTGAAATTGTTAAAGATTGGTATAGGATTTAAGATATTTAAATTTTTATAAAGATTCTATAAGGAAAGCAGAAAGCAGCAATAAATATCAAGTATCGGAGAGATCAGTGTAAATAATAATAATAATAATAATAATAATAATAATAATAATTTATTTATATCCCGCCCTCCCCCACTGAAGCCGGGCTCAGAGCGGCTAACAACAGTAAAATGATACAACATTCTAAAATCATTTCATTCTAAAATCAGTTCAAATCAGATTAATGGCAACCATTGGGCTAGAGTTCTGTAAGGACTGCCAAAGGAGGGGGTCATGTGTGCCCTGACCAAAGGCCTGGTGGAACAACTCTGTCTTGCAGGCCCTGCGGAAAGATGTCAAGTCCCGCAGGGCCCTAGTCTCTTGGGACAGAGCGTCCCACCAGATCGGGGCCACAGCCAAAAAAGCCCTGGCTCTGGTTGAGGCCAGTCTAACCTCTCTGTGGCCTGGGACCTCCAAGATGTTTTTGTTTGAAGACCGTAAGGTCCTCCGTGGGACATACCAGGAGAGGCGGTCCCGTAGGGACGAGGGTCCTAAGCCGTATAGGGCTTTAAAGGTTAAAACCGGCACCTTAAACCTGATCCTGTACTCTATCGGGAGCCAGTGAAAACATGAGATTTATGGTTATGTTACATATTATTTTATTTTGGAGTTGTCTGTCTATTTTGGAGTTGTTTGTTGTTAAAAATGTATATATTATGTGAATAAAATAATAAAGGATTTGCGAACTTAAAAAAATAATAATTAAAAAAAACTATTTTGTTACAACCAAACGGCCTATGAATTTTTGTAAACTAAAATAATAACTCTCCATTTGCTATACAGAATACAAAAAAAGAAAAAGAAATTTGCAAACCAGGTCTACGACTTCCTTTTCTCTCTCAATGTCTCACACAGAGAGCTGCATGTCCCTGCTATTCAGATAACGCTAAAGGTGTGTTCAGGCAAATCCTTTTCTGGGGCGATGAACCAGCACTTGTCCAGTCCCTTCTGATGCTGGGGAGTTGTGTTTTGAGGTGATGCCCCCACACTTCTCCCTGGTATTGCTGGATCCTCTGGTCCTAACAGCATTTCTGTCCCACGTCACTGTCCTATTCAGTCTTTACCGCAGCAACTGCAAGAACTTGAGCACCAGTCTCCCTTTTACCTCTCTTTGAACGCTACTCCCTTCCTTCTTTCCCCAGCTGCCTTAGCTGCCCTTTACTGGTGCTGGAAACCATGGGAGATGACCTTGGAACAGCTGTCGGTAGAGCATGAGACTCTTAATCTCAGGGTCGGGGGGTCGAACCCACACCTTGGGCAAAAGATCCCTGCATTGCAGGGGGTGAGTTTAGAGGACTCTGGTGGTCCCTTCCCACTCAACGATTCTATAATTCCCTGAGTCAATGCTCTTGTGTTCATGTTCTGCTCCCTGGTTTCCCACAGGCTGGCCACAGTGAGGACAGGATGCTAGGCTAGTCGGCCCCTGGCCTGGTCCAGGAGAGGACATACTTATGACTCTCCCAGTGTTCCAGTTCCCTTGGCAACAGTCACCAAGGCTGGCTGAGAATTCTCACCCTCCCTTGTTATGATTCAGCTTATCTTCTGTTTTTCCCAGGCAACTGACCTTATGAAATGACAACAGCAAGGGCATACAACGATGTAACACAACCACATGAGGACAGGGAGGGTGGAGAACCTTGGCTACCCCACTGCCCTCAAAAGCTCAGGCGGCGATGGCTTGGAAGAGGGCCTTCTTAGTGGCAGCCCCTAAGTTTGGCAACTCCCTCCTCACAGAGGTGTGCATGGCATCTTCATTATACCGTTTTCTGTGAATGCAGAAGACACACCTCTTTGCCCTGGCTTTTGACTCCATGAGGTATATATTTTTAGGACCCACCGTAATTTGTGAGCGTAAGTTGATTTAAATGTTTTTAACATTGTGCTTTAAGTGCTGTAATCCACCCTGAGACCTTTTCGTCGTTTAGTCGTTTAGTCGTGTCCGACTCTTCGTGACCCCATGGACCAGAGCATGCCAGGCACTCCTGTCTTCCACTGCCTCCTGCAGTTTGGTCAGACTCATGTTTGTAGCTTCGAGAACACTGTCCAACCATCTCGTCCTCTGTCGTCCCCTTCTCCTTGTGCCCTCCATCTTTCTCAACATCAGGGTCTTTTCCAGGGAGTCTTCTCTTCTCATGAGGTGGCCAAAGTATTGGAGCCTCAGCTTCAGGATCTGTCCTTCCAGTGAGCACTCAGGGCTGATTTCCTTCAGAATGGAGAGGTTTGATCTTTTTGCAGTCCATGGGACTCTCAAGAGTCTCCTCCAACACCATAATTCAAAAGCATCAATTCTTTGGCGACCTTAGGGTAATGAATTAAATCCTTGGCATCATCTGGCACAGCTGTATCCATGTATGGCAGCTGGGGGATACAAACACAAGACTTTCCCCAGTGTCTCCATATGCGTTGCCCCATGGTCTCAGGGCAGCCCTACATAGAGCACAGGGCAGCGATCTATCCTGGAGATTACCAGCACATGAAAGACAGAGGACAGACAATCCTGGTCCAAACTGATAAAAGGCACTCCAAGTGATAAATATGGATTCATGAATCTGCCCAGACTATGGACCTGCTTCCAGGGGGAGTACAGCACCATCCAAGCAGGTAATGGAGGAATGATCTGGACTCAGGCTTATTTGTGATGGCTAATAAGGAAAGGAGCTAAGCGCAGCATATTTTGACTGTGGTGTCTTTGGGATATGTGGAGGGGCTCACGCCATTAACATCCCAACAGGTCTTGGTTCTCCATCACGTTTCCAGAGAAGCCACCAAGTCTCAGCTTTGGATTCAGCAAAGAGCAGACATGCCTCTCTTTGTCTCCAGCTTTAGCCTCCCCCCCCCCCCCGGCTATATATAGGTCATCTACCTCGGATGCATCCAGGCGGCTGATGGGTGTGAGGAAAATCCCTGTCCGTTATTCCTGGAGAACACCATCACTTAGTAGTAGCTATTGCAACCTAGCTCATTCTGGTGTGAGCACTTAACTGATCAGCCAAAGCCATTACCTTAACAAATGAACTGATTTGGCAGGTTTCCCTTTCTAGATTCTGCCCAACATATACGAGATCACAGGTTTGGAAGGGGGCACACAGGTATCATCTAGACTGATCCCCTCGCCAAAAAAAACACCCCTCATAACATTACTTAATCAGAGAGCAATTCCCATGGAATTTGGTGGGGTTTACTTCCAAGTAATATAAGTCATTGTTGCATGAACCCACAATAGATGTTGTGACAGCAAGCCTTCTGAACCACAGCAAGACACTTAAGTGCTAAGCATTAATAAAACTACAATGTTTAAGTGTCTACTATTTGTTGTTTTTTGCAAAGGAGGAGAATGGAGAGACACTCAGAATAGATGGAAGCTACACAACTTTTCTCCAAGCAGTGAAGAAACTGTGACGATAGGGACTCCTGAACCAAGGTAAGACATGTTTCAGTTTAGTTAGCTGTTAGCTTAGTACAACTTCAGTGCTTAATGTCTCTCGCGTATTGTTGCAAGAGAACACCAGAAAAACTTGGCCACACCTCCCTGACCCCCTTGGCCACTAAGCAGCCCCACCAGGTCCAGTGTCCGTGAGCCACCACTGAGGAGACCTAAATGTTTGGTTTCCTGAATCCATTGTGAAGCACCCGCATCCGGAAATTATTTGCACCAAGCCCTGCTTTGTAATTTCTAGTGAAGCAACAGGGATGTGATTGTCACTGGAGGGCTGTTAGAAAAATGTCTTCACCCATTGTATTTCTCCATGCATTTTCATTATGCAGCAAGTAGTAAGGGATGTTTCACAGGCTGTGACTAATCATAGAATCATAGAGTTGGAAGAGACCACAAGGGCCATCGAGTCCAACCCCCTGCCAAGCAGGAAACACCATCAGAGCACTCCTGACATATGGTTGTCAAGCCTCTGCTTAAAGACCTCCAAAGAAGGAGACTCCACCACACTCCTTGGCAGCAAATTCCACTGTCGAACAGCTCTTACTGTCAGGAAGTTCTTCCTAATGGTTAGGTGGAATCTTCTTTGTGCTGAATCAAAGAGGTACCTGGACAGGTAAAGAGGCAAAGTTCAATCTTATGAGTGACACTAATTGCACAACACACATTTCAGCAATGAGCTTCAGATCAGATCAGTAACTGTAAAAACTGCAGAGGCAAAAGAGGCATGAATCATAGAGGCATTGTGTCTCCACTGGGAGCCCAGTCAGCGCAGCCAGGATACATATATATAGAATACATAAATGCATACATTCATACATAATGTTATTTGTATGCTGCCTTTCCATACTTCAAACCGTTCTCAAGGTGGCTTACAACATGAAAAAATTACACAGTTACAAACAGAACAAAAGTAGCTGTAAACAATAAATAAAACATAAAAAGTACAAAACCAAATTGAACAATTTCCACATAAATTATAAGTTCTGAGAATAAAAATACAAAAAATAATAATATCAGTAACAGCAACAATGCCCTCCCCCAGAAACCCCTAAACAATACCCCACCCCAAGTGGCTGTTCAGCAGCCTCAGCTTTTATAGCTGGAGTCAGTCCAGGTCCCGCCCCCCCAAACCAGGTAGGAAAAGGCCTGCAAGACAGCAACAGCGTAGTTAGTCGCTCAGGTGCCTGGGGCAGCGCATGCGCCCTGCACCTGGGGGCGGGGCGAGCCGGGGACGGGGTGAGCCAGGGCAGGGCGCACTGCACAAAGTCTCTCCACCACCTCCCCCGTCAGCTGTAAGGTGGCTGAGGGAGAGGCAGTGGGCAGACGCAAGCCCCACGCTGCCATTTCAGGCAGCGCTGAGCCTGCAGGTGCCCAAGCCACCATGTCACTCCCAGGAGAGACGTGTGGCTCGGGCACATGCAGAGCCCGTGGTAAGTGCCGGCCCGTGTGGTGTGGCGCCCAGTGCCAGCCGCATTTCATTGCGTTTGTTGACTGAACTAAAAAGTTTTGTGAGCCCCCCCCTTCTTTTATCAACTCATATTTCTGACGTTTTGTCACCCCCCTCAGTGATGACACCCAGGGTGGCCTGCACCCACCACACACCCCTTCCTACGCCACTGCAAGCCAGGGAGCAGGTCTTCCAGGACTCACAGGCAAGGTGATCTCTGGCCACCGTCACAGCCTCCGCTTTTGTAGGTGGAGTCAGTCAGGGCCGGGGAGCAGGTCTTCCAGGACTCACGGGCAAGATGATCTCTGGCCACCTCCGCAGCCTCCGCTTTTGTAGGTGGAGTCAGTCAGGGCCGGGGAGCAGGTCTTCCAGGACTCACGGGCAAGATGATCTCTGGCCACCTCCGCAGCCTCCGCTTTTGTAGGTGGAGTCAGTCAGGGCCGGGGAGCAGGTCTTCCAGGACTCACGGGCAAGATGATCTCTGGCCACCTCCGCAGCCTCCGCTTTTGTAGGTGGAGTCAGTCAGGGCCGGGGAGCAGGTCTTCCAGGACTCACGGGCAAGGTGATCTCTGGCCACCTCCGCAGCCTCCGCTTTTGTAGGTGGAGTCAGTCAGGGCCGGGGAGCAGGTCTTCCAGGACTCACGGGCAAGATGATCTCTGGCCACCTCCGCAGCCTCCGCTTTTGTAGGTGGAGTCAGTCAGGGCCGGGGAGCAGGTCTTCCAGGACTCACGGGCAAGATGATCTCTGGCCACCTCCGCAGCCTCCGCTTTTGTAGGTGGAGTCAGTCAGGGCCGGGGAGCAGGTCTTCCAGGACTCACGGGCAAGATGATCTCTGGCCACCTCCGCAGCCTCCGCTTTTGTAGGTGGAGTCAGTCAGGGCCGGGGAGCAGGTCTTCCAGGACTCACGGGCAAGGTGATCTCTGGCCACCTCCGCAGCCTCCGCTTTTGTAGGTGGAGTCAGTCAGGGCCGGGGAGCAGGTCTTCCAGGACTCACGGGCAAGATGATCTCTGGCCACCTCCGCAGCCTCCGCTTTTGTAGGTGGAGTCAGTCAGGGCTGGGGAGCAGGTCTTCCAGGACTCACGGGCAAGATGATCTCTGGCCACCTCCGCAGCCTCCGCTTTTGTAGGTGGAGTCAGTCAGGGCCGGGGAGCAGGTCTTCCAGGACTCACGGGCAAGATGATCTCTGGCCACCTCTGCAGCCTCCGCTTTTGTAGGTGGAGTCAGTCAGGGCCGGGGAGCAGGTCTTCCAGGACTCACGGGCAAGATGATCTCTGGCCACCTCCGCAGCCTCCGCTTTTGTAGGTGGAGTCAGTCAGGGCCGGGGAGCAGGTCTTCCAGGACTCACGGGCAAGGTGATCTCTGGCCACCTCCGCAGCCTCCGCTTTTGTAGGTGGAGTCAGTCAGGGCCGGGGAGCAGGTCTTCCAGGACTCACGGGCAAGGTGATCTCTGGCCACCTCCGCAGCCTCCGCTTTTGTAGGTGGAGTCAGTCAGGGCCGGGGAGCAGGTCTTCCAGGACTCACGGGCAAGATGATCTCTGGCCACCTCCGCAGCCTCCGCTTTTGTAGGTGGAGTCAGTCAGGGCCGGGGAGCAGGTCTTCCAGGACTCACGGGCAAGATGATCTCTGGCCACCTTCGCAGCCTCCGCTTTTGTAGGTGGAGTCAGTCAGGGCCGGGGAGCAGGTCTTCCAGGACTCACGGGCAAGGCTAGCGGAGACAGGAGAAAGTCAGGTCACCAAAGACAGCCCAGATTAAGATCCTAACAAAATGCACTAAGCCTCAGCCTGTTCTGCCACCCATCTCCACTAGCTGATGTCTGCAAGACAATCAACAGCACCGTCTTGAAGACCCTGATTAGGTTTGCCAGGTCTCCTGAGTGTCTATGTCAGGCTTCCTCAACCTCGGCCCTCCAGATGTTTTTGGCTTACAACTCCCATGATCCCTAGCTAGCAGGACCAGTGGTCAGGGATGATGGGAATTGTAGTCTCAAAACATCTGGAGGGCCAAGGTTGAGGAAGCCTGGTCTATGTCATGGGCCAGATAATTGGCTTTACCTGCTGAGCAGCAGCCTGAAGGAGCAGAAGGCAGAGTGACTCCACCTGCTGCTGATCAGCCTTCTGGCTCCTGATGAGAACCAGCTGGCTTCAGCTCTCTTAAGCAGGGTTTCCAGCCACAGTCAGTTGCTGGAAACAAAATTTGTCATTCCTGGCTAGACCTGGCTGCTTCTTGCTTCTCTTGACCTTGGACTCCCGGCTTTCTCGACTCTCAGACCGTCTGACAGCGTAAACTGAGATACTCCTGACTTTAGGACTGGACTGAACCTTGCATATGGACTCTGCCTCCAGGCAAGTTGCCCCCTGAGACTTGACTGAGACCTTCTGCCCCTGAGCTCTGCCATGGCTGGGCAGCATGGGACTCCTATAGCAGTCTACTCCTGAGTCACGGGTGGCATTGCTTGAAGGGCAGCGCCTGTTGAAGCAGGAAATTGGTCCTAGTTTTTTCTAAAAAAAACAGAGGTGATGTAAGATGCCCTCTCTCCCAATTCTTACAGGTTTTCAAAATGGCTTTTATAATGCTTACATCAATGTCCACTTGCTATTCTCTCACTCCCACAGAAAAAGAGGTGTTTGCAGTGGGGAGAAAATGCAATATGCTAATCATGCTGAGCTGTGCCTCTCTATGCAATGCCATACCCGCTCCATCTCATCTCCAGCTCCCTGATATTTAACTTGATTTACACTGTGATGTCCAATTCCCGATGTTCTATGTAACTTTGGCTCCTCCATATGCTGCCTCCCTCTCCATACATGCTCAGACCCATACTGTGCAGACCGAATGGGGCAGCAAGTTGTCTCTTGCTCTGTAAAGCATTATACTGGTAGCCCTGTATAAAATAGGGGAGCAGAACCTGGTCCTCTCCAAAAGTTGTAGGGCTTCAGGGATGATGGGAGATGTAGTCCAAGCACATCTAGGGAGGGCCACAGGCTCCCCCCCCCCATCCCTGATACAAAATAATTATTATATACCACTGGAAACCGGCTCTTTTTGCATTAAATATTCCTTGATGTATATCTGCTTCATCATACTCATTTCTTCATCTTTTAGATTTGACTCTTAAGCTACGGATCTTGCTATGAACTGGCTTTGAACAGAAGGGTGCTTCACTAGTGGCAATTCAGGAAGCAAAATAAAAAGGTAAAGGGACCCCTGACTTTTAGGTCCAGTCGTGAATGACTCTGGGGTTTCAGCGCACATCTCACTCTATAGGCCGAGGGAGCCTACATTTGTCCACATACAGCTTCTGGGTCATGTGGCCAGCATGACTAAGCCGCTACTGGCGAATCAGAGCAGTGCACGGAAACACGGTTTACCTTCCCGCTGGAGTGGTACCTATTTATCTACTTGCACTTTGACGTGCTTTCGAACTGCTAGGTTGGCAGGAGCTGGGACCGAGCAACAGGAGCTCACCCTGTCACGGGGATTCGAACCGCCGACCTTCTGATCGGCAAACCCTAGGCTCTGTGGTTTAGACCACAGCGCCACCCTGAGAGGAAGCAAAATAGTCACACACAAAGCCCCACCCCTTGTCTGAGAATGTGGCAGACTAGAGAAGTTGAAAAAAGGGTCAACCTTTAGCAAAAATCTATTTTATGTCTTCTGTCATGCTTCAAAGGTAGGCTGGCTATTCCTGTCTGCTGTTCTCAGCAGTCCTGGAAGATTCCTGCACTTAAAACCAATTCCTTTGTCAGAAAGGTTGTTTTTTGAAAGGCATGTTTTCTCCAGTTATGAAACACCCATAACATTCTACTCAGGAGAATCACTCAGGAGAATCACTCAGTCCAGCAGAGCAGACACTTTGGCTCCATCTCAAAGGTTCATGCAAGGAATTAGCAGCCACTCATCTCCCAAGTTGAGCTTCAGAGGGAGAACTCTCTCTCCCTGTGATTACTAGCAGTGATGGGCCACATTCACCTAGAATCTTCAGGCAGGGGTTCAGCGAGAGCTGAAAGTTGCCCCCCTCTTTTTTTCAGAGCAGGTGCAATTATGTCATTGATGTGACAAGACACCTTTCAGATTTTATTACAATAGCTTCTCAGAGAATGTGAAAAAGAATCAGAGTCTGGATATTCCTTTCCTTTGGTGGGGTTCCTACTTCACGGCAACGGTTTAAATGGTAACAATCATTTGCGAGAATTGTCTGCATTTCTGATTAAAGGCTAAAGAGTATGCTCCAGTTGACTGAAGATCTTTGGTTAAAACCTGGTGTGTTTTACACACTGAATCTACACAGTCTGAAGTAAGCACCTACAATGGTTAGAATTGGTTGTAGGGTTGTTTTTTACAAGAAAGAGTCAGCATTTGCATGTTCCAACACAGAAACCTCCCCCTAAACTAAATTCACACTTGACTTAAATTTTAGGTTTGGTTTGTGGCAGAATTTAGGCCACAACTTTATTGATTACAGAAAGTGACTGGTTGCATAGATTCGACTAGTTCCCTGCCATGCAGGTAGCGCTGACCCAGGGTTCCAGCATAGGTCAGCCAAGGGTGAACACCTGGATAAGCGGAAAGCCAGAAACAGGCTATCTCTGCCACCGAAATGTTCCCCTGGACTCAGGCATGGGCACAACCCCCACTCAGGGGTTGACCAAACCATCGAGTCCCTGGATTCCTTTAATGGAATACCCTTCACATAGGGATGGCGAGAGCGTTCTCCCATCCTTATCACCTGAACCAGAGCTTATCTGCAACATTACAAGTTGTGACGATTTGCTACGTGGCAGGCGAAACCCAAATGGCAACAGCCATTCAACCAAGTGGGGGAAATTCTTGCCGTGTCCCTGTCCCAATAACAGACGACACACGACGGCATAGCAAGGTCAATAGCACAAAGCCCTAAAATTAGGGAGAAGTGGGCGGGTGTTCCGATACACAAGCCAAAAGAGGAAGCTCTGGGTCACGTGCAAGGGCTTATACCCCATTAGCCAGATTGCACCCAGCTACAAGGGACCTACCAATCGGGTGTTGTGGCTTACCAATTGAACCCACCCACAACACAGGTCTCCCTCTTTAAGGGAGGACCCAATTTTCCAGCACTTCTTATACTCCTGTATTGCAGACCAACCTTGTTACCCCTGATATTACAAATGTGGGGTGGGGGGAAGCAGAAACTGGTGGAATCTCTAGGCCAGGTATGTCCAAAGTCTGTTCCAGGGGCCTAATCTGGCCCGCCGGTTGGATTCATCCGGCGCCTGTGGCAGTTTATTTCCTGGGGTAAAATCCTAAAGAAACCTCAACAACCTCAACCCTAAAAAAAGGTCAACAACTTTGGTTAGCCCTTTGAAAGCTGAAACTCCACATGGTAACCCGCTCAGGGAAGCCATTCCTCTCTGTTTAAATAGGCAGGCCTTGGCTGACCCAAGACATTTTGCTACCTGAGAAAGAACAGTGGTATAGAAAGCTGTCCGTCTTCCCAGAGGGAATTGTATATCTGGGAGAGGAATAGGTGGTCTCCAAACAAACTAGGATTCTTTGGGGGACTCCATGCCTGTTAAGCTGGTTTAAGAGTGCTTTAAATGATGCTCTAGTTAAAATTCCTGCATCGCATGGGGTTGGACTGCATGACCCGGCTCAGGGTCCCTTCCAACTCTACAAATCTGATTCTATGAGTGCCTATAGATAACAGATGATTTTTTAAGAATGCCTCAAATATGTGAGAAGATTTAACCCTTGTGGTTGAATGAACTTGTCTGACTATGATGCATTAGCAGCTACAGTGGTGCCTCGCAAGACGAAATTAATTCGTTCCGCGAGTTTTGTCGTCTTGCGATTTTTTTCATCTTGCGAAGCACGGTGTCGGGAAAGTTTTGGAAAAGCTTCAAAAATCACCAAAGTCTTTAAAAACCTCAAAAAAGGCTACCACACCGCGTTCTATGAGTTGCTCCTCGAAGTCAAGTCGCAACTGTATTAACGGTGTTAAGAAAAAGGAAACAAACTTGCAAGACGTTTCCGTCTTGCGAAGCAAGCCCATAGGGAAAATCGTCTTGCGAAGCAGCTCAAAAAACGAAAAACCCTTTCGTCTAGCGAGTTTTCCGTCTTGCGAGGCATTCGTCTTGCGAGGTACCACTGTATATGGAAAGGGATGTTGGAGGCAAAGCTGTGTTAAGATGAGAAACAGAATTTGTAGCTGTCTCCACCTATTTCTTGGGCTGAGTTTCTACATTTACCATTCTTCTGACAGGCAGAAATTTAGCAGGTGGGGAGGATGTGAGCCATTGATATTAAATGTGCATTACGATAAATTTCACTGGGTCTACTCTGAGTATGATTAGCACTGGAAAGAACCCATTGGAATGCATTGCTTTGAAGTCATTTCATTCTGTATCAGGTGATTTTTAGCCACCCCAATTCCCCCCCTCCATGTCCCAAATTTTGCCTGACAAAAGGTGGCAACCCTGGCTGTATCTGATATTCTGCAACAAGTATTCTGAGTGAGTAAATGTTATTTTTACCTTTTACAATGTAGTTTATGATTGTTTTAAGGTGGAAATGCCAGGAGAATCCCATCTGCCTTAAAGCATCCTGGGTTACTTAAACTAAAAAGCTAAAACTAGCCTACCTAAGCTTCCCTTTTAAACTGCAAAGGGATACACTCTGCTGAACTCCCAAATGTAAGGAAGGAAGGAAAGACAATATCTAATAAATCTATCCTCTCCTAGCACCTATTATTATTATTATTTATTTATTTAATTTCTATACTGCCCTATACCCGAAGGTCTCAGGGCGGTTCGCATAAAATATCAAGTACATAAAATATAAACAAAAACAACCCAATTAAAAAAACCCCCAAAGAGTCATTTTTAAAAGGGTACAGGGATGCAGATCAAGTCAGGCAAAGGCCTTATTAAAAAGGAACTATGGCCAAACTATCACAGGAAAGCCTTTTTTAATATACATTTGTTTTGTATTGGGGTGGCCTGTACTTCATCCAGTAGGCCATAGCAATATTTAGTAGTAATACTGGGCTCATGTGTTTTACCTGTAAATAAATGGACTAGAAAAGCAGGGATGTTTTAATGAAAATGTTCTGGGACAGGGCCTGGTGTGGTGAAGCCTAGGAAGCCCCTGTGTTCAAATGTTGCCACCGCCATTAGGTCACTAGATGATCTTAGTCAAGTTCCTTAGCCTCAGCCTGCCCCCATCTGCAATACAGGGATACTATACAGGGTTATTGTAAGAATCACAACAAATTATAGCACACTTTAAACACTATATAAATGCTAGATATTATTAACCGTGTACTTTGTAGCAGGTTACACACTTTAATGAATTGGTCACCATGTGCAAACTCTGGAATTAATCTCTGCAAGACAAAGGCGTAGGGGTTTTACTGAAACTATTTCAATCATTTTGGAAAGAGATGAGGGAATCAGCAGTGTTGTGCAGTAGGCACAGCTGTTCCTTGTGGTTGAGTCGTGTTTCGATAAACCCAAGAGGGTTACCATTTTTATGCCACCTATCTGTGTCTCTACATTAATCAATCTGGCAAAACTTAACCACCTCATTAGAATTATTAAGAGAGAAAAGAGCCATCAAGTTGCCGCCCAGTCAGCATTGAAAGTATGGAAACATGAGCCACTCTTTTGATTGAGCTGACTGCCATTAGGACTGGGTTTTCAATGACTCTGTATTCTTGGAACACACACAGGAAGAAAACAAAACTTCCTGACTCAGCATAGTTTTCACTCTTGAGTCACTGGCTCCCCACCAGCCGCCGCCACTACCCCTTCTGGTCACCATGGCAGCACAATAGGATTCTATGTGCAACCCTACATGAATTTCACAGCATTTTTGTAGACAGTCCTTTCGCATTCCTTCTGAAGGTTAAGAGGAAGTTAAATTTCCTGAGGTCAGTGACATGGGAAGCTGGTGTAACACTCACTGCCATTGGGGTTGATGATGGTTTTGCTGACAGCAAGGTTTTCTTGTTCTTGTGGAGAGACAGCTTTGTCTTGGTATTCCACTGAAGGATGCCTTGGTGATCTCAACTGTCCATTGTTTTTCCTGGGCTCTCCTTTTCTCTTCCGCCTTGTTCCGTTCCGTTTTCTTCTCTTTTGGTGACCCTGTTGCTTTCCTCCCTCCCTTTGCCCGATACACACATCCCTACGTTTTGGGGCTCTCAAGGTGGTCTCCTGGGCTTCAGAAATTACCACTGCACCACTGCCTCCCAGGCTCTGGTATATTGCCACTTCTAAATTAATAAGCTCTAACCATACATACCTTTCCCAGTGGATATATTGGCCTGAACAGGCAAGATAAATGCCTAGAGAAATGCTAAACTGCAGAGAAAAGCAGGTCTGTTTTTTATTTATTTTTTTGCTATGCATACTGAATACCTCACTTGGAAATCAATTATTTCCATTTCTTTCCTTGCCTGAGTTCCGCTCGTACCTATTCCACTTTCTTGTTTGACTCGTAAAGATATTGCAGGAGGGTTGGGAGGGCCAGGATTTGTAACGGGAGAACAGGACTTTCCCCCTGCTCACCTACACTTTTCTGAAAATGCCCCCAACCTGATCATATTAACCCACTTTTCCTTCCAGTAACTGGAAGGAAGCCAGTTATTGGCAAACTGTTGTTGTTTAGTCATTTAGTCGTGTCCGACTCTTCGTGACTCCATGGACCAGAGCACGCCAGATACTCCTGTCTTCCACTGCCTCCCGCAGTTTGGTCAAACTCATGCTGATAGCTTCGAGAACACTATCCAACCATCTCATCCTCTGTCGTCCCCTTCTCCTTGTGCCCTCCATCTTTCCCAAAATCAGGGTCTTTTCCAGGGAGTCTTCTCTTCTCATGAGGTGGCCAAAGTATTGGAGCCTCAGCTTCAGGATCTGTCCTTCCAGTGAGCACTCATGTCCTTCCAGTGAGCACTCATATTGGCAAACAGATTTAGCCATATGTGTGGCTCCAGTCAGGTTGCTTCAGTGACATGTATCTTCCTGCAATGCATGTTTTTCGCCATGCCTGGCTGGGGCAGAGGTGGAGGGACATCAGCAAACATACATTGCTAGTTGTCACTCTATGGAACTTACTTTGGCATCCTACGGTCTCTGGAGATAATGGAGAAGTGAACCTTTGGAGGTGAAGTCAAACTGTGGGAAGGTTGCAGTGCGCTCCCAGCACTGGTTTTTGAAACTTCATTTCAAACTTCATGTTAGCCACAATCCATACTGATCCTGTAGTTTCTTGACAAAAACATTGTTGGATGTGTTCTTCCCTTGAACCATTTTCGGTCCAACTAGAAAGCTGGGTGCCGAGCAAGCGGTAATGCGAACATTTGAGGCAGCCACCGTGCATGCGCAGATAAGTGTGCGTATTCAGACGACAGCTTGAAATGCAGCAGGGGGAAATGGCCTTGTGGTGTTTTAAGCAGTGGCAGAGGAGCAGAGATCATTGGCAGCCAGTGGTGACGTGGGCATGGGCAGCATGGCAGGGGTTCTTGTTCTGCCTCCCTCCTTCCCTGGGTCAGCTGGCCAGGCACCCTCGCCAGCAGTCAGGCTGTCCCTACAGAATTTTGAGGGCCGGCCCCCCCATGAGGCCCTATGTCCCCACCACAGGAGGGCCCTGCCTCCACTGGCTCACCTTCCCCTGCGCTGCTGCCGGGCTGCTCTGTGCCAGCAGGAGAAGGAGAGATGTGGAAGAGTGAGGAAGGGAGGGAGCTGGGAAGGCAGACAGGAGGGGGAGTGAGAGAAAATATTGAGGGTGATGTACCCCAGAAGAACATTATTGAGGAGGGACCATGGGACCCCTGTCCCCTAGAGTGGATTCCTATGCCAGGATAATACAATGTCCTCCTTCCTTCGCAGGACCATGGTTTTGGAAAGGCTCCGGCCAAGCAGCAGCCCAGTGGCGCCATGGGGAAACCCCAAATGTGCAGGTATGCTGGGACCTTCTGTGTGAAGTGTTTCACGGTCACCTTGCCAGCTGGAGGAAGAAGGCCTGGTTTAGATATTCCTATAGTTTTACGGGAAGTGTTTCTCTGTGGTCCACCTGGGTAGGACAAGGGGTGCGATTCTCTCCCATGCCAATACCATATCCCAAGGCTGGGCCAGGGCAGTTTTAGGATGGCACGACCGGTGCGCTCACACTGGGCACCGCACTTAAGAGAGTGCCAAAACAATGCTGAAAAAGAAGAGGGAGGGGTGCCAAATTGTAGGGTCATACAGGCAGGGTCTTAGCTAGGCGGCTCACCCTGCCCCCGGCTGCAGCACGCCCGCCCCCCCCCCCGGCACCCGAACAGCTAGGTAAGCCGCTGGTTTTAAGCTGCTAATGTGAACATGCCCCATGTTTCCTACATTGCAAACTCATGACTGAAGCAAATGTCAACATGCTTTAGATCTCGTCTTACTATTATGAGCTTATTTTTGTGCCACCTATCATAGTTACTGATTTCTTTTTCAAAGTCTAGCAAAGGCCACATTTTTCTGCTACATACAAATAGGTAGATGCTGGAAAAATGGTTTTCCTAGATGTTCTTCCTTCATCCCTGTTTATATATGTGGCAGTGTTTGTGTCACTAATGTAGCGTTCATCTATCTGTCAAGTGTGCACCGAATCTTATTCTTGCAGGTATCAGCTCCCTAATTTAATGGCATGAGATCATGGATTAATTTAGAGTACTTAGATCCAGTATTTCTTTGGTAAACTCAGGAGATAAAGATAGACTGAATGAAAAGTTAGTTGTGGAACATTCTGAGGTGAAAATCCAGCAGTTTACGTGGGTGAACCAATGGGAGTAGGCCCCACCTTGTGATATTTTTGAGGAGGAAATCTAGTAACATGTAGGAGCGGAGAGTAAGGTCTCATCCACACTTGCCATTTGCCATGAGCTTTCTACAGGTCTGTGCATTCCCGGGCCATTACTTTTTCTTTCTGTTTTGCCCCCTTGCTTTGCCAGGAAAACCCAGAATTGGAACAAGAGTTTTCATGGGGAACGGGAGGGGGGCCACTTGGACACGGACCAGAAAAGCACAGAGGAAAACTAGTGTGGATGAGCCCTAAGAAACCTGAAGGGATTTTGATAGTTTTGCTAATCTTGGTTTTAAATCTTGGGCCGGTGAAGGAGAAGTGAAATTCTGTGCTTTGATTTCACTCATTCTCATTAATTAGGTGGATTGGGCCCTAGGCAAGTGACCTCATTCCAGCACCCAGTGCTATGGACCTATGTCCTTTGCTGCTTAGCCACATTAATCAGGGAAAGGGAAAGCTTTAGCAGTATCTTTCCATGGCCATCTAAATGTGAAATGACTTTTCCTTACAGTAAGGGGTGGGGTTGGGAATGCTAACTCGATAAAGTAAATTGGTTATCCCCACACTTTATACCTGTTCGTAGTAGACTTTAAGTACTGACATTTCAGTCAGCCAAGCATTACGCTA
Organism: Podarcis pityusensis; assembly: GCF_964106645.2. Classification (NCBI taxonomy): domain Eukaryota; kingdom Metazoa; phylum Chordata; class Lepidosauria; order Squamata; family Lacertidae; genus Podarcis; species Podarcis pityusensis. Next base: position 5,340,402 of record NC_138038.1, on the reverse strand, counting down.
ATTTTCCTGCATCTAATGGAGGTGCTCAATTAACCTCCCTAAGACAGTCTTTGCTTTTGCTGTCACACTGTAATTGAATGAGCCAACGTGCGCTTGAAAATGAACAATCCGTTTTCTTGTGAATCTGCCAGGTTTCGACATTTAATGCATCAGGTGCTCAACGTCCCTTCCTCCCCGGTAAATGCACTTTCCACCAGTTCATCAATAAGGCTCTGGTTCATGGTACAAAATGACTGTGAAGTTCTTATTCTTCTGCTCAGTGACAAACTGTTGCCTAAGGAAGCCCTGCCAGAGAGCTGAAAATAATTTTTTCCTGAGTGATTGCACTCCTTCATCCTTAGCACTATAATAATGGAATATTACCAAGCTGCCTACATGCTTCTGTAATCACAGGTGTTTTGAAACCTGGAGCTCAGTGAAGTAACCATGATGTACGCATTTGCTTATTGGTGTAGTGGTAATGTCATGACAGCAGACGCACCCTGGGAGACTGCTTCAAATGGCCGATTAAACCAGGTGGGGGTAGCCAGTAGGTCTCAAACCCTCGATGAGTTAGGGACTTTCCCTGCAAGCAGACACAGGCTCCAGCAAATTGAGCAGAAGGCAGTTTCTGCACATGTTGTAGAGCAGGTATGTCCAACAGGTAGATCGTGATCTACCGGTAGATCGCTGGATGTCTGCGGTAGATCATTGGTTCCCTCCAAAGAAGCCAAACAACTGTGGCTCCCCTAAAAAAAGCTCAACATTTTACCTCCTCCCTGAAAAAACTCAACAACTTTGACCTGAACCCCCCAAAAAGGGATAGATCACTGCCAGTTTTTAACTCTGAGTAGATTGCAGTCTCTTGGGAGTTGGCCACCCCTTCTGTAGAGCATGGGTAGGCAACCTAAGGCCCGGGGGCCGGATCTGGCCCAGTCGCCTTCTAAATCTGGCCTGCGGACGGTCCGGGAATCAGAGTGTTTTTACAAGAATAGAATGTGTCCTTTTATTTAAAATGCATCTCTGGGTTATTTGTGGGGCATAGGAATTCGTTCATTCCCCCCCCCCAAAAAAAATTGGCACCCACCTGTCTCAAAAGACAATGGAAAAGTGTGCCTTTGAGGCTGACATCAAAGCGTTTGAGAGTCACAGCGCCTGCTGTGGCTGTAGAGACTGATACAGGAGAGACATGTTTTGTTGCAGCTGGGGCAGAGGAGGGTGTCTGGCGTTGCTGCTGCAGAAGCACCAGGGTGTTTCTACTCTCTCTGCCCTCCTCCCAGCTGTTATTTCTCCTCTGGGTCACTGGCTGTGGATGCCTGCAGTGCCTGATGATCTGTTGCCAGGCACTGCAGTTGTCTGCAAGGGATTCACACATGATGGAGTTGATGTTCCCAGTCGTCATGTCATGTTTGCAGACATCTTTGTAACTCGGACTTACAAAGTGCCTGAAGCCAGCTTCCCTTGGGGATCCTGCCATCTTCCATTCTGTATACATGACCAAGCCATGTTCCTTAAAAGCTTTAGAATGGAAGGTTGTTGTTGTTGTTTTTTAAAAAAGCAAAAAAGCCATTTTTTGCTTATTTTTTAAAAATCTGTTGCAAATCAAAGTTCCTTAAGAGCAGAGAATTTCAAAAATGGGAGCAATAGATAGAAGTCAGGATGGCTGCACAAGGACATGCACAGGAAATAGGGGGGACAAATGTCCAAGGGTGAAGATTAGTTTACAAGAGCTGTTAAAATTACAAAAAAGGTGGGGGCGTTTTTTAGGGTGGAAGAAAAAGGAAATATTGTGTCTGCTGTGTGAGAAGATAGAGAAGTCTTAGTGGGTGACAGAAGAATACTGTGCCTCAGGCTTCTCCCACAAGGGAAATTATCCTCAAAGTGACAAAATAGCCTAAAGGATAAAGAGAGGAAGTCACAGCTCCAGTAGAGGCAAAGAGGTTCATCTCCTATCACCTCCTTAGGTGATAGTCTTGGCCTACAGCCACTATTTTAGCAATGCCTGCCTCAGTTACTTTCAAATCTCTGGCGGCCGGATGAGAGGGTTGTGGCTAGGACCTCGGGATGGAAGAGGAATCGGGTTTAAAACAGATTTAAATACGGAATATGGTGGCTCCAATATGATCAAGCTTTGCTCACATCATATCACTCTTTGCAGCGAGTTTGCACTTTCATCTGAGCCACTTGTGCGTTGTTGCACATTGTTGTTGTTTTGAAAGCCACGCCAATTATACACAAAATTATGCACACCCACACCCACAAATCATATGCATGTATAATACATCTGTGTCAAACCTGATGCTGTTTCTGTAGCATAATTTAGTTAACATACTAGTATTTTTATACAGTTATATGCACTGTTGTTGTATGTATCTGTTTAGGGAACATGGAGTAAATAACATGTACATAATATGTCTGTGATAATGCATATAATATGTAGGAATTGTCTGTATTTTTAGCAGAGCTGGTGGGAGGAAATAAGTTTTGTGCAGATCAAGAAGCAAGACGGGAATTAGGAATACTGTACTTTTCGCTCTATAAGATGCACTTTTCCCCTCCTCAAAAGTAAGGTGAAATGTATGTGCGTCTTATGGAGCGAGTGCAGGCTGCGCAGCTTTCGCTGAAGCCAGGAGAGCAAGAGGGATTGATCCCTCTTGCTCTCCTGGCTTCAGGGATAGCCCCCCGTAGCCTCCTGAGTGCAGCGGGAGCGCTCCCGCTGTGCTATGGAGGCTTCGCTTCGCTGGAGAGCCACTGCGCAGCTTTCCCTCTCTGCGCAGCACCCCTTCAGCAAAGCAGGAGGAGAAACAGAGCCACTTCCACTTTGCTGGAGAGGCACTGCGCAGAGAGGGAGAGAATATTTTTTTCTTGTTCTCCTCTTCTAAAACTGGGTGCGTCTTATGGTCGGGTGCATCTTATAGAGTGAAAAATACGGTGATTTGTGAGGATTAGTTGGGTGGTGAGATTCTCAGAAGAGTCTATCCCTACTTGAGATTCTTAATCTCGGTGTTATGGGTTCAAGCCCCACCTTGGGCAAAATATTCCTGCATTTCACGGGGCTGGACTAGATGACCCTTGTGGCCCCTTCCAGCTCTACAACTCTGTAATTCTACCAGGGACACTCTTTTGTGCCTTCCAGATATATCAGATTGCTGCCAAAGCACAAAGAACAGTATGTTGTTGATTTTCTGCACTCCAGCCTCTCCGGTTTTGATTAACATGAGTGTTGCTATTTTTTCATTTTATGGATTTAACCTAATGACACACAGATATTGACCAAAAATTGTTGTTGTTTCTAGTTGCTGAATTTTTGGGAGGTCAGGATAATAATTATTTTAATAATATGATTTTTGCTCCTTCAGCAGCAGCAGTATTTATGAAACCATATTTCTTGTTGCTGCAGTGATTTCCTTACAGCTCATCTCCTTTTTGCTCTCCTAAGCATATTTAAGGTGAATAGATTATGCCTTTGTCAAAATGGATCATTCTTTTTCGCTTGTCTTTTGCAGCACATTTCTACAAAACGGGAAGAAAACTTCTTCCAACTCAGGTGACAGGTAGAAATCGGATATAGGCAGTGGTTTGTGGTTGAAGTCAATCATAGGTGGGATTCTTGCATTAGAGATGCCAAGGCTCTTAGAAGAGGTATAATTCAACGGTTGACTTTTCCACTGTAAACAGTCTTATATTATAGCTCCGTGGGAGAGCATATGCTTTGTGTATTTGAGCATGCAAAATAAAAGAACATGAAGGCAATGAAGAATGAAGGCAATTTTAGAAAGTCAAAACACACGTTGCTACCATTATTTTAAGTGTATGAGATTACTTTAAGGGAGGCATACCAATTCAGCTCAAAGGCTTAACAGAATAAAAATGTGCTGTGTGTAATGGGGGTTGCCAACCTGGCACTCGTGGGTACCATTGGTGCTACTGGCCAGGGGCCCTAATGTCTGAGCTTTCATTTGCATGTTCAGACCCAGAAACTTCCCCCCTAAATAAATTCACGCTTGACTCAAAATGTTGGTTTTGGTTTTTGGCGGAATTTAGGCCACAAATTTATTGATTACAGAAAGTGACTGGTTGCATAGGCTCTGGTTCGACTAGCTCCCTGCCATGCAGGTAGCGCTGACCCAGGGTTCCAGCATAGGTCAGCCAAGGGTGAACACCTGGATAAGCGGAAAGCCGGGAACGGGCTGACTCCGCCACCCAAATGCCCCCCTGGACTCAGGCACGGGCTCAACTCCCTCTCAGGGGTTGACCAAACCATCAAGTCCCTGGATTCCTTTAATGGAATACCCTTCACATAGGGATGGCGAGAGCATTCTCCCATCCCTATCACCTGAACCAGAGCCTATCCGCAACCTTACAAGTTGTGATGATTTGCTACGCGGCAGGCAAAGCCCAAATGGCACCAGCCAACCAGCCAAGGGGGAAAATTCCTGCCGTGCCCCAGTCCCAACGACAGTCAACACATGACGGCATAGCAAGGTCAAGTGCAAAGCCCTAAAAGTAGGGAGAGGTGGGCAGGTGTTCCAAATGCACGCGCCAAAAGAGGAAGCTCTGGGTCATGTGCATGGGCATAAATAGGTCCCTCAAACCGTTTGGACTGCATCCCATTGGCCAGATTGCACCCAGCTATGAGGGACCTACCAATCGGGTGTTGTGGCTGACCAATCGTACCCACCCACAACACAGGGTGTCGGTTGTCCAGGTCTCACCACAATACGTGTCCTCTTTAAGGGAGGACCTCAGTCTTCTCCGATAAACAAAACAATGCCCGACCTGAAGAATTTGGAGCAAATGATTCAGCAGAGGGGAAACAGCCAGAATAACTCAGGAGATAGTACAAGAATACTTGGCTAGTTTAGATGTATTCAAGTCTCCAGGGCCAGATGAACTGCATCCAAGAGTATTAAAAGAACTGGCAGATGTGATCTCAGAACCACTGGCAGTCATCTTTGAGAATTCCTGGAGAACAGGCGAAGTCCCGGCAGACTGGAGGAGGGCAAATGTTGTCCCTATTTTCAAAAAGGGGGAAAGAGAGGACCCAAATAATTACCGCCCAGTCAGTCTGACATCAATACCAGGGAAGATTCTGGAGCAGATCATTAAGCAAACAGTCTGTGAGCACCTAGAAAGGAATGCTGTGATCACCAATAGTCAGCATGGATTTCTGAAAAATAAGTCATGTCAGACTAACCTGATCTCGTTTTTTGACAGAATTACAAGCCTGGTAGATGAAGGGAACGCAGTGGATGTAGCCTACCTTGATTTCAGCAAGGCATTTGACAAGGTGCCCCATGATATTCTTGTAAAGAAGCTGGTAAAATGCGGTCTTGACTATGCTACCACTCAGTGGATTTGTAACTGGCTGACTGACCAAACCCAAAGGGTGCTCATCAATGGTTCCTCTTCATCCTGGAGAAGAGTGACTAGTGGGGTGCCACAGGGACCTTGGGCCCGGTCTTATTCAACATCTTTATCAACGACTTGGATGATGGACTCAAGGGCATCCTGATCAAATTTGCAGATGACACCAAACTGGGAGGGGTGGCTAACACCCCAGAGGACAGGATCACACTTCAAAACGACCGTGACAGATTAGAGAACTGGGCCAAAACAAACAAGATGAATTTTAACAGGGAGAAATGTAAAGTATTGCACTTGGGCAAAAAAAATGAGAGGCACAAATACAAGATGGGGGACACCTGGCTTGAGAACAGTACATGTGAAAAGGATCTAGGAGTCTTGGTTGACCACAAACTTGACATGAGCCAACAGTGTGACGCGGCAGCTAAAAAAGCCAATGCAATTCTGGGCCTCATCAATAGGAGTATAGCATCTAGATCAAGGGAAGTAATAGTGCCACTGTATTCTGCTCTGGTCAGACCTCACCTGGAGTACTGTGTCCAGTTCTGGGCACCACAGTTCAAGAAGGACACTGACAAACTGGAACGTGTCCAGAGGAGGGCAACCAAAATGGTCAAAGGCCTGGAAATGATGCCTTATGAGGAACGGCTAAGGGAGCTGGGCATGTTTAGCCTGGAGAAGAGGAGGTTAAGGGGTGATATGATAGCCATGTTCAAATATATAAAAGGATGTCACATAGAGGAGGGAGAAAGGTTGTTTTCTGCTGCTCCAGAGAAGCGGACACGGAGCAATGGATCCAAACTACAAGAAAGAAGATTCCACCTAAACATTAGGAAGAACTTCCTGACAGTAAGAGCTGTTTGACAGTGGAATTTGCTGCCAAGGAGTGTGGTGGAGTCTCCTTCTTTGAAGGTCTTTAAGCAGAGGCTTGACAACCATATGTCAGGAGTGCTCTGATGGTGTTTCCTGCTTGGCAGGGGGTTGGACTCGATGGCCCTTGTGGTCTCTTCCAACTCTATGATTCTATAGGACCCGATTTTTTTTTAAAAAAGCTCCCCCTCTCTTCTTTCTCCCTCCTAGAAATAAGGCCATGAAGCAAAATGTGCAAGTACTCTTCTAGCATTTATGCTGGTGTGGCTTCTTGGAGGAAGCTTGCCTCTGAAGCTTGGCTCGGAGATAGCTTGGTTGTAAAGCCTGACTTCTTAGTGCTCTGGTACTGAGAAGTTTGTGGCACTGGAGCTCAAAAGGCAGAGAGAGGACAGTTTGGTTATTGTCCTTGGGAAGCCCAAAGATGTCCTAAAACAGCCCACATTTCTCCTGGTTCATGTTGGGAAACTAGCAGAAGTGGCAGTACCAACTGGCAGGGTCGGTTTCTATCGTCTTTATTCAACATCCTGTTATGACCCAGGAGATTGATACTCAGGGTTTGGCTGCAACACCTCTAGAAGGTTTTGGCAGGGGTTGGATTATTGATCCTCCCTCTTGCCTGCCCTTTCCCCCTTCTTTAGACCCAGCATAGGAATCTCTGGGGTCCTGAGGAGCTGCTATTTCCCCCCTCCCTTTAGTGAATTTTCCTGCCTGTCTTATTTTATAGTTAAGTTTGTCCTTCCTTCCCCCCTAGCAACCAGGATGCATCTTTCATGGGGTGATTCATCTGACACTGGGCAGTCCCTAGAAGTTACCGTACTTTTCCATGTATAAGACAAGGTTTTTTTCTGTTAAAATAATGTAAAAAAATTGGGGTCGTCTTATACATGGGTAGTTCAGAGTGGGGTCGGGTGATTGGTTGCTGCCGCGAGTAGGAGGTTGTCAGCGGCGATTGTTCGGGTGACTGGTGGTTGTGGCAAGGGCTGCTGTCGATTGGCTGTTGTTGCGGCAATTGGGCGAGCGATTGGCGGCTGCTGGCGGTGAGCAGGCAGATGATTGTTGGCTTCTGTGATGTGTGTTATTGGCAGCGTTGTGGGCAGGTGGGTGAGTGATTCCCCCCCCCAAAAAAAAAGCTCAACTCTGGGCAATCCCCACCCCCATTTTCTTAATTTTGAGTCCCCAAAATAGGCGGCGGCTTATACACGGGAAAGTATGGCATTTTCTGCAAACACTACTGCACAAAAAATATGGTTGACAGTGGAGCCAACTTGAATAAAATATTGGGCGCTGGCAGATAAGCTGTGCCCAGCATAATTGATCACGGGACACGGCATGGGCACACCATTTGAATGGCAATGCCTCTCAGCTTTGTCAGGGGGGTAAAGGTAAAGGTACCCCTGACTATAAGGTCCAGTCATGGCCGACTCTGGGGTTGCGGCGCTCATCTCGCTTTATTGGCCAGGGGAGCCTGCGTACAGCTTCCGGGTCATGTGGCCAGCATGACTAAGCCGCTTCTGGCAAACCAGAGCAGCGCACGGAAACGTTGTTGGGGGGAGGCCCCCTCAAATATTATTATGGGGGTGGGGGGGCTGCAGGGACCTCAGTCCCTAGGAGTTGGCTCCTATGATGGGTGCCAAAAACAATGCCCCTCCCACAAAAGGCAAATGTAAAAACTTTGCAAAGAGGTTTAGCATGTCTCCTCCTGATCAAGCACTCAGTAAAGCATTTACCGTACAATTATCTTTCAGTACAATGGTATACATTTCTACTTAGGAGTAAGTCTCTTTGTGTTTAATAGGGCAGCCTAGGCTTTGCTTTAGGGTTGGCGTTTCAGGGAAATGGGGATCTTGCGCCTTTAACAGCTGTACGGCATGCAGAAACTCAACAGTTTGTCTTTTCTAGAACGAAAAAGCAGTTATGGGGAAACCTCCACCATGACGGTATGATTTTATGTTGTGCCACACCCCCATGGCAGCCATTTTGTGACTTGAACCCAGAACATCTCTCCTGTTGGTTGTTGCTGTTTCTGACTAGCTGTTGCATTGCTAGAGCATAAAATTAAACCAAATCATTTGCAATTACATGGCTTACTTGCAGTAGGAACGTAGGAAGCTACCTTGTACTGAGTCAGACCATTGGTCCATCCATTGTCCTCATGGACGGGTGTTGGCTTTCCAGGGTTTGAGGCAAAGGACAGTCCCATCCCAACCAAGAGATGGCAAGGAACGAACCAGGCATGCTTGACCACTGAGCTGTTGCACTGCATGTAACTCAGCCTGGAACTCCCTGGTGAAGGGCAGGCTATAAATGTCTATTAATCAGATAAGAAGTGAGCTCCAGCCTTCTTCATTTGCTCTACTGTATGTTAACCTTTTAGGAGTATTTATGAATGATTCTGACTCAGAATCTACTCCAGTTCTCTTGCAGGTCTGTACTGGTAATATTTAGTCTATGATGAATGAGGAGGAAGGAATGGCTAGGGTGAAGATACTAATATACTCTTTTCAGATACTTCAAGTACTGTATAGTACTGTACAACATATTGGCCTTACATGTCTTTTCCAGTTACTCATAAGCTCAGGTTGAGCCACCAGCAGATCCTTTGGGATCTGATATTTTTCTCTCCGGTTTAATTTCATTTGGCAAAGCTGGGGGATTGCAGCACTTCACAGATTACAGTTGCTTCCAGCAGGAAGTAGAGATTTATTGCTGCCTAACTGTTGCCCAAGAAGAGAATGGCTGGGGTTTGCCATGCTGAAGAGGTTCGTAAAATGTGGTTCATTAAGTATTTGGCAGCCTTGACATGATGGATGTCTCACTTCCATGGCAAAACTATAATGAGCAGAAACAACAAAAAACGCAAGAGCATAAATCACTCCAAGTTGGTGGCCGCCAGAATTGCTGTAATACATGTATCTGCTGAAAAAATAGTAACAGGAATCCGATACCAAATATTTTATTAAAATACAACAGGACCAGTCTGAAATAACAGGCCAATATTTAAGTATTAAGGGACTATTTGGAAATAGTCATAGAATTGTAAAGTTAGAAGGAACTAGAGGGTCACTTAGTTCATAATTTGCTGAGATCTTGTTGTGCTTGCCTTCCTTCTTCCTCTGTGTATGTGAGAGTGTGGGTTGGCCAAGGTAGGGCCAAAAAAGTTAGTCATCCCCCCCCCCCCCCGCAATGTAAATGCTTAATATGATAAGTGTGTAGAGATGTCACCATGGGTTCGCAACACAATATTTTTTTCCCTTATTACATTCCAGTGTGTGTGCTTGCTTGCTTGATATTAATTATATGCCACTTTTCGGGAGTGAGCGGTGCCCAAAGCAGCCTACGGAAAATATTCCGTTATTATCAAAATAGAAAGCATTGGGTTTCACACCCTACCCACTTCTCCCTGAAATGACCCATCTAGTCTCCACTCCAGTTAAAATGAAACTAAATACTGAACACCTCTTGCATCAACCCCTTGGTTCCATTTCTATAACTTATGTCATTGTACTGGAAGAAGCAAAGATCACCAGTGTTGAAGCAATGATTCTTCAACATCAACTGCATTGGACTGGCCATGTTGTGCAGATGCCTGGTGATCGTCTTCCAAAGCAACTACTCTATTCTGAACTTTAAAATGGAAAGCATAATGCTGGTGGTCAACCAAGGAGGTTTAAAGACTGTCTCAAGGCAAATCTGAAAAAATGTAGTATAAACACTGACAACTGGGAAACACTGGCCTGCGAGTGCTCCAGTTGGAGAACAGCCTTTACCATGTCATGGGCTTTGAAGACACTTGAACTCAGGTCGCAAGGGAGAAACGTGCTAGGAGGAAGGCACGCTTGGCAAACCCTCACCATGATCAACTCCAGCCTGGAAACCAAAGTCCCCACTGTGGAAGGACGTGTGGATCCAGAACTGGCCTCCACAGTCACTTACAGACTCATTGTTAAAACCGTGGTTATGGAAGACAATCTTACTTAGCTAAGAGTGATCGCTGAAGAAGACAACGACCAGGGGGCTACCCTTCACTCTCCTTGGAACCTGGAGTCAATGCCTGCCTTCCAGGCATCTGCCTGGCCATCCTTTCCCAGATGCTGTTTCACTGTGGCAGATTTTGGATGCATGATCTGTTCCTCCCAATCCCAGATGCGTTGTCAACCAGAACCTAAGTTTGTGTGAGCCTAACAAATACAGTGGTACCTCGGGTTAAGTACTTAATTCGTTTCGGAGGTCCGTTCTTAACCTGAAACTGTTCTTAACCAGAAGCACCACTTTAGCTAATGGAGCCTCCAGCTGCGCGATTTCTGTTCTCATCCTGAAGCAAAGTTCTTAACCCAAGGTACTATTTCCGGGTTAGCGGAGTCCGTAACCTGAAGCGTATGTAACCTGAAGTGTCTGTAACCCGAGGTACCACTGTATTCATATTTTGACTGGCTTCTAACAGTGGAGGTTGTCTTATCACATCAGAAAAGTGGAACTAGCCCAAGGGCTATATGCTTCCATACTGATGGCTGCCACTCCAAAGCCACATTCTACAATTAATAATATTTAATTAAAATTGTATACCCGCAGGTCTCAATGTTAACCGAAGGTACTATATAAACAACTTCTGCTAAATAAGGAGAATCTATGCTTTTGTGTATGCTGATATCAGTGATCAGGTCAGAAGCAGGTTTGTGGTTTCCACAATACAGATCGGGATAATTCTTCCCATATTTGGCTTAATTACCCACAATGCTTTCCATTCAAAAGCGAAGAAAACTCTGTAAACAGTGTCATTCAGGACTCAATCATTACAGTATTGTGAACCCAGGAAATATTGCTATTTGCAAAAGCAGCATTCAGATACTGCCTTTTTGTCTGTGGACTCAATAACAGTCTCAAATCCACTGCCTATTGGGGCAAATATGGAGGTTCTGCATTCAGAGCAGAAAATTACACATATTCACAATATCCCTACTATCAGAAGCCAACTCTCCCATGAAATAGCTGCCAACACCTCAAACTATAATAAAGCTGTTTTACTGCATTTGCTGATACTCAGTTTCTGCAATCTTTGGCATCCACTCCTTCCCTTTTATTATTATTTTTTGTAGCATTGGAAGGGATTCCAAGGGTCATCTAGTCCAACCCTCTGCAATGCAGGAATCTCAGCTAAAGCATCACTAACAGATGGCCATCCAACCTCTACATGAAAACCTCCAAGGAAGGAGAGTCCATCAATTCCTGAGGTGCCATTCCACTTGTTAAGTTGTGGGTGAACATATCAGACGACACAGCGATTCTTCAAACAGCTCTTGTTCAAAGGCCAGAACAAACAGCTCTGTTCAAAGGCCAGCTCTGTTCAAAGACCAGAACAGAACTGAACTGAAGAGCTCAGTCAGCCTGCTTATATAGAGCTCCAGAACAACGTAACTGTAGCAACTTTCTAAAACTATCCAATCACTGAACGTCACTTTCGACCCTTCATTTGCATACAAACTATCCAATCACTGAACGTCACTTTCGATCCTTCATTTGCATAACTATCTACAGTGTCCCCCTGCTGGCCCAGGGTGAGAACTTCAGTACATAACACCACTGTCAAACAGAACTTACCATCAGAAAACTCTTCCCGATGGTTTAGTTGGAATCTCCTTTGAGCCACTGGTTCCGGTCCTACCCTCCAGAGCAGGAGAAAACAAGTGTGCTGGTTTCAGATGGAAATTGTGGTTGAATGTCCATCTGAAATGGCCAGACAGGGAGTCTGGCCATTTTCTAATCGCTAGTGAAACTGGCCATGGAACAACCTCTCCTGTTTTATGCCTTCCCCAATTGTTCTGGGATGCTCAGAAGCATGAGAATCAGCTCTAAGTTGTTAGGACTTGTTAGGCTACATGAATTTCCCAGCAGGAAAAGCAAGTCTACCGTTGGGCAGATTTTCAACTGTATCATAAGACACATACAAAACGGAAGGCTAAAATAACTCATTGAGTGCAAATGTGTCTCATGTTGTGGAGCCAGAGACTTTACAGGATGTTTGCTTCAATAAACACACACTTTTAGAGTCAAAAATCTACATTGGCACCAAGAGGAATTGGAAGAGCAGTTCCAAACTGGCATGGGAAGGCAAAGCTAAGGATATATTCTAAAATATCCTTTTCTTTTCGTTTTTTGCATGCCATAGTTTTCATGCTGCAGAGTAAAAAAAACCACTGCTTAAACGAAAACTATTAAGATGAACTGGGTGGAGAGTAAGGGAACTTTGGCTGCCAGGGCGGGGGGAAAATGATGTTAATTGGAAATTGGAATGGAGCAGCAACGTTTTGTGCTTAGTGAGTTAGTTCACACTTTGATTGAAGTCCAGAGCCAGGGAAGATATGCTGAAAGCCAAATGCTGCAGTGGAAGACACAAACAAGAAGATCAGCTGTGTTCTTCATGGCTTTATTATTTCTGCAAAAAGCCAGAAACGAGGATTGGACAAGGAAACCTTTCAAACAGATCTGTGCACTGGATTCGTTTGAAACCCGAACTGAATCGAGCTGATTCAATGGGATCTGGGATAACGCATAAGGGGAACACAGTGAGCAGGATTGTATCCTCCATTCAGTGGAGGGTTTAATCCTGCTGTCTGCAGGATGCTGCCTTGCAAGCATGTTTCCCAGTGGGAATGATCCGATGAAGCAGCAACCGGCAGGATTGAACCCTCCCACTCTCTGCATACAGTCAGAGGGGAAAGACACGTCCTAATGAAACATTATCCATGTCCCCATGTTGATTCAGGGCCAGATCTTGGGTGAGGTGCTCCCTGGGTTGGCTTGAGGTGGCCCTGATTCAATGCTCCGGGACAGGAGCCCAGGTCAGGTCAAGGGTAACAGTATGCTTTTAAATATTACTACTTTTAAATATTAAAACAATCATTTATGTATAAAAATCTAAAAGATTTTGATAGCGACTCACAAAACACACAAGAAGTACAAAGGAAGCTTTGAAATATAATGGTTGCTGTAATAACTATGTACTAATCATTACATCAGTTAAACTTGTTGATTTGGTTTCTTGATTTTAGTAGAGCTAAAACAAATTGGCTCCTTCATATTATCTCAAAACAATTGCCTCTGCAAATGCTCCAGATATGTCTCAAATACTCAGTTAAACATTTGACACTTGTGGATTACAAATGTTTCATATATGCACTTTAAATCCTCTGTTGGATTTCATAATTTGATAGTGTTTGATGGCAGACATGAAATTGTACCTTTTATTTGATGACATGCAATAAGCATCTGCCTGCTAATAACTTTTTGTATTTACATTTTACATAGCTGCCAACACAATTGAGAGAAAGTCAAGACTTGAATTTTGCATACACTTACTCATCCAAAATGCAAAGAAATATATACACCCAGCTTCTATAAAGATTATAGGTGCCTTTTAAAATCAAAGCCTTCATTTCACAAGCTGTTTCCATAGAATGAAATTAAATTACAGCATGTGGGAAGAAAACTGAAGATACATAAATTCTGCAATTGCAATATAACCTAAGTCGCAGGATTTTTTCATAGGAAGACTTTAAGACAAGGTGCTGAAATTGTGGCCACCTAGTGGCTAATTTGGTGGTATTAGTTTTCTCTTTTGCTTTGTTTTTTTTAAGGAAACTTTGGAGTACCATGAAAATGAGGGGGGGAAACGGATAGTCAGAAATATTGAATTATTAAAACAAATGGATAGAGAGGCTGACGACAACATTTGGCCTGTAGACGGAAGGTTCACTACCCTGATCAAAAGAGAATATGCAGAGAAAATAAAATATTTCCTAAAGATGTAAACAGCAACAGAAACTCTGCCGACAGGAAACTTATTAGAAGAGTCCAGTTGACTTTTTGGACTCAAGTTTAAGAAAGAAAGGAACAGAAGGCAAAGTCTGCTAGGATGCAGTCCTATATGCACTTATTTGAAAGTAATTCCCATTAAATTTAAGATGACTGACTTCTGTGTAAACTTGCCAGGGATTCTGCTATATAATTGTGGCAAACCTACTGCCGTTTACCTGGGAGCAAGCACCATTGAGCTCAGTGAAGCTTTCTCTTAGATTTGATGCAGAAGATTGCACTGTGAATTAACCAATTTAATTTCTGCCGCAAGAAGCACATCTGCTTTGTCCTAGCATAAATCCAAGAGAAAGGAGAACGCAACTTTTAAGACGATGCTTGACATCTACAATAATTGGGGGCACTTTTGTAGTTGAATTTCAAAATTGGTTAATCTGTTTAATTAACTAACTTTGTGGCCCTAATCAATATACAACACAGTTTGAGTGCGGTGAGTTGAAGAGGAAAGATTACATTTCAGTGATATGTCTTCGGGTTGTCTTATGAATGAAAATAATTATCATAGCTGAAAATTGCTCTATTGAAATAAGTGCTTCGGTCTAACTGATTAGTATGTTTCATGTCAGGGCAGATTCTTCCCACCAGGTATATCGTTTGATTTTCTTTTCCCCACCTTCCTCCGTAGATATTCAGATGTGCTTACTGAGCAGATTCCTTATTCTGTACCTATGGCTCAGTTTCTGCTTGTTGTGGAGTAAGACTGGCACACAGTGGCCAAAAATCCCACGCCTGCCCTTTTCCCAACAAAAATGCAGTCACACAGGAAAATTGTGTGTGCGTGTGATTGACTGACGTTTATAAGTCATTTTGTACAAAGGAATAAAGGTAAAGGGACCCCTGACCATTAGGTCCAGTCGTGGCTGACTCTGGGGTTGCGGCGCTCATCTCGCTTTATTGGTCGAGGGAGCTGGCATTCAGCTTCTGGGTCATGTGGCCAGCAGGACTAAGCCGCTTCTGGCGAACCAGAGCAGTGCACGGAAACGCCGTTTACCTTCCCGCCAGAGCGGTACCTACTTATCTACTTGCACTTTGACGTGCTTTCGAACTGCTAGGTTGGCAGGAGCAGGGACAGAGCAATGGGAGCTCACCCCGTCGTGGGAATTCGAACCACCGACCTTCTGATCAGCAAGTCCTAGGCTCTGTGGTTTAACCCACAGCGCCACCCGTGTCCCTGTACAAAGGAATATAAGGCAGGAATTAGGCCAACCTCTCAGATCTTGTGCTCTCCAGGTATTTTGGACCACAGCATAGATGAGGAAGGCTGAGCTACGTGCTATGGCTAACCAGTGGCTGCAAATCAGAGTCTCACATCTCTGCCTTCTCCCATTTTCCCCATACTTTTTTAGTAAGGAAAACAAACCAGCTGCTGTGTTGCAAGTTTCCCCACCCCTTTCTGCATTGGTTACCCCCACTGAGGACAGGGAACACAGAGCATCATGGGAGTATACAAAGATGGGTATCTGTGGTGTGCAGTGCCGGATTTACGTATAAGCTAAACAAGCTGTAGCTTAGGGCCCCGCTCTCTTGGGCCCCCAAAAAAATTGAAAGGGAAAAAGACCTGGATGTACATTTCCAAAATATAAGATAAAAAATAAAATAAAACCTACATACAGCAACAGTGTTTTGTGTTGTGTAGGCTCCTAGGATGTAAGTAATGGGCCCCACCTGCTAGCCTGCTCCCTAAAATATCACTGGTTTGCTCATTTCTATATATACAGTTGTATTTCACTATTAATGTACTTCTTCTTAATTGTATTTCAGTTCAACAATTACTTTGATAAATACACACAGTGGTACCTTGGGTTACATATGCTTCAGGTTACAGACTCCACTAACCCAGAAATAGTACCTCGGGTTAAGAACTTTGCTTCAGGATGAGAACAGAAATCGCGCGGTGGCTGCTTAGCAAAGGCGGGAGGTCATATTAGCTAAAGCGGTACCTCAGGTTAAGAACAGTTTCAGGTTAAGAACGGACCTCCAGAATGAATTAAGTTCTTAATCCGAGGTACCACTGTATTTTGTTATGTGCAAATGGTTTTAGATACCTATTAGGTCCATAAATTACCATATAGCATATATTCAACACAAAAAGCAGCAACAATTTGTTATTGGCAAAGGACAGCTGGACATATAAAGGGCCCCGTTACCTTCAGGAGTTTAGGGCCTCATCAAACCTAAATCCGGCCCTGATGGTGTGGCTGGAATACTTGCGCCAGGGCCCGTGCCTGGTGGCAGGGAGCGTCAGTTGTGACCCTAGAAGGGCTTTTGAACACAGGCGGAGGGACAAAATGACAGCAAAGGTGTAAGCAAGGACATGCAGTAAGGAAAGGCAAGGGTGGCAGCAGCAAGGGGGCAGTGGGCTGGTGGGGGTAAGCCCCCAATTTGCCCTCCCAAAATGTTGGGGGGGTATACAGTAACACAGTGTAGAGTGGGATGGCAGTGTTCATTTGGATGTGTATCTGAATGTACATGCCACTGGAAGTGATGAAATGAAGATGGACCATGGCTACAGATTTATTTATTTTTTGTCTGATTATGTATACTGATAAAAAAAAGTCATTCTGACATTTCACTCTCCATATTTGTGCTGCGAACAGAATGCAAAGCATGCTGGTCAGCTGTGAAAAGCACATTGCAGAGTTCTCCAAATTCTTTTTAAAAATGCATTTTATGCTCAATTTACATTTTCATTATCGATAGTCTTTTTCAGTAATCCCTCCCGCTAGGAAGAAGATGGCCAGTGTTCTGTAGTTCTTTACCTGCGCTTCTGGCTCAGAAAACAAAAAAGATGGATTTATTCTGCTCCAGTGAGAACATGATTTTCTAAAATAGCAGCACAATACTCTGGCAACATGACTATGCCCTATTCCATGGAAAGTGTAATTTCTTTTCTCTTTCTACTTTAATTTTGACTTCAGCTTATTTTACACAATTAGACAAGGTATGTGCAAATAGGACTAGCAAATGTTGAGTTCATGGGAGGTTGCTGGGCTAAGCAGTGGAGGAAGGATAGGCTGGAGAAGATCCTGGCAAAGTCTTTCTCCAGATGGCTTTTCAGCTATGAGGTTACCCACCAGAATGTGGTTTTACTGGTCAGAGCAATAAAATTATGACCATCTGTTGACTGAAACTCAGATAAAAGTAAGACTTCAGGGATCTTACTCCTCATGCGTAAATGAGAGGGCAACTTTGGAGAAAGAGCTTTGGGACAGAGATCTCTTACTCTCTTGTATCAGAGTTAGCACAATGGTGACTGTTCACATTAAAACTTGGTTAGATTTACATCCGCCTTCATACAAATGTTCCCCATGAAAATACAGTGGTACCTTGGTTCCTGAATGGCTTTGTTGTCGAACAAATCGGCTTCCGAATGCCACAAACCCAGAAGTAAGTGTTCCAGTTTGTGAATGTTTTTTGGAAGCCGTGGCTTCCACTTGAGTGAAGGAAGCTCCTGCAGCCAATCAGAAGCTGTGCCTTGGTTTTCAAACAGTTTCAGGAGTCAAACAGACTCCCGGAACGGATTAAGTTCGAGAACCAAGGTACCACTGTACATTGGCTAGAATAAATCACATACACTTCAGCTGTCCAAATAAATGAAGCTTTTTATGCACAGAGTTTTCAGAAATCACAGCAAACAAGTCTCCGTCTGCTGGCAGTAAAACAAAGATGAAAGAAGTTTCCAGATGTCTTTAAAAAAAAAAAAGAACTTGGGTTCCTTACAAAAAGGATTGTGCAATCTTTGAGTTAGCAAAGATGCAGGCTATAAAATCTCATTTTAGAGAGATGCAGTTCACTTGTAGGAAACCACGGTCGCATGGAAGTGGCTTAAGTTTGCTGGTGGTGTACGGGTCATAGGGCCTTGGGTTTCATCTGTGTTCTAAGGAACTTTGTGGTTCCTTGAAATCTTGGGAGGGTTTTTCTCTATGAGAACAACTTCCGGAGCAGGAGCCGTGTTAGCCTTCAAGGTGCCACAAGACCTAGTTGTGTTTTACTGCAACAGACTAACTAATTTATGATGACATAGGTTTCTAGGTCTAGCAGTCTGCTAAAGATTTTTTGCTCTTTAAGGTTCCTCAGTGGGTTCAGGAACTGTGTACAATCTTTCTTGAAGGACAGATCTTTCCTTGTCATGTGCAGTCTCTGAGTGTACATTGTGTATGGCTTCAATGTACAGTGGTGCCTCGCAAGACGAAAATAATCCGTTCCGCGAGTCTCTTCGTCTAGCGGTTTTTTCGTCTTGCGAAGCAACCCTATTAGCGGATTAGCGCTATTAGCGGTTTAGCGGTTTAGCAGCTATTAAAGGCTTAGCGGCTTAGCGGCTAAAAGGCTATTAGCGGCTTAGCGGCTTAGAAAAGGGGGGGGGAGCGAAAAAAATCGCAAGACTCGCAAGACGTTTTCGTCTTGCGAAGCAAGCCCATAGGGAAATTCGTCTTGCAAAGCGCATCGAAAAACGGAAAACCCTTTCGTCTAGCGGGTTTTTCGTCTTGCGAGGCATTCGTCTTGGGGGGCACCACTGTATGACCAAAGGCCTTTGGGACCTCTCACTGCATATGTTTTACATACATAAACTTTTAAATACATTCTACTCATGTAAAAACACCAGGCAGGCCACAAAAATAACCCAGAGATTCGTTTTAAATAAAAGCACACATTCTACTCATGTAAAAACATGCTGATTCCCGCACCATCTGCGGGCCGGATTTAGAAGGTGATTGGGCCCACGGGCCTTAGGTTGCCTACCCCTGGATTACAGCATGGGATTACTAAGTGGGGATGGGTGTTAATGTCATGCAACTCCTGTACTCGTAGCTCCTAGCCTCTCTCTGAGCCCAGTCCAAACCACCTATTTTAACCTTTAAAATGCTTCACAGGACCATGGCCTCTGAGAGGCAGCAGTAGTAGTTAAACTGGAAATGCTAAATAATAGGCTTCTAGCTGTACAGGCTTTAAAGTTATATATAGATCAATATTAAGGATTAGGATTAAAAAAAGTTAAAAGAAATGGAAAATTGGTTTTTAATAGGTAAAAATCTAATGTTATATTAAGATTAAAGATTGGGATTTAAAAAAATGGGAAAGAAATTGCTGGACAAACAAATTGAACTGGAATACAAAAGAAGGAGGTATGAGGAGGTCCAGAAAATAAGTAAATTTAAAAGTGGCGATGAAAAGGTGATATTGTTTTTAACTGTTTTCTTTTTTTGTTTTTTGCTTTTTGTACTGTGTATTGTGTATTTTTGTATTGTGTATTTTTCTTTTTTACTTTTAATTCTTTTTTATTGATGTGTCCTTTTTTATTGGAAACTTTAATAAATATCATTTAAAAAAAAAAAAGGGAAATGCTAAATAATAGCCCCACTTATCAAACACTGAAGGATGTGGTTTCAGACCCTCTTAAGTGTCTCTGTTTTCCATTTACAGATAGGTAGCCGTGTTGGTCTGCCATAGTCAAAATAAAAAAAATCCTTCCAGTAGCACCTTTAAGACCAACTAAGTTAGTTCTTGGTATGAGCTTTCGTGTGCAAGCACACTTCTTCAGATACACTGAAACAGAAGTTGCCAGATCCTTCTATATAGTGAGAAGGTGGGGAGGGGTATTACTCAGAAGGGTGGTGGGAATGGGAGATAGGCAGATAGCTGGGATGAGCCTGCTGACGACTCTTAACGACTGTAATGGGTCTTACAGGAAAAGGCAAGGGGTGAGAAGGTGAGAAATGGCTTAGTCATGTATAATGGGATAAGAATCCAATGTCTTTGTTCAAACCAGGTTTCTCCATGGTTTTAAGTTTGGTAATGAGTTGCAATTCAGCAGCTTCTCTTTCCAGTCTATTTCTGAAATTCCTTTGTAGTAAAACAGCTACTTTGAGATCTTGTATAGAATGTCCTGGGAGATTAAAGTGTTCTCCTACTGGTTTCTCTGTTTTGTGATTCTTGATGTCAGATTTATGTCCATTTATTCTTTGGCATAAGGTTTGGCCTGTTTGTCCAATATAGAGAACTGAAGGACACTGTTGGCATTTGATGCCATACACAATGTTAGATGATGAGCAATTGAATAGTCCCGAGATGGTATGTGTGATGTTGTTGGGGCCAGTAATGGTGTTGTCCGGGTGTATGTGGCAGCAAAGTTGGCATCTGGGTTTATTGCAGGCTCTGGTGCCAGTGTCCGTGTTAAGTCTGGTTGTAGTATTATTGTGGGTTAGGAGTTGTGTCCTGGATTTACAAAAGCCATCCCGGTTTCCGATTTGATCCCGCGGCGTCCTGCTTTTCCTTAAAGGGTAAAGGGACCCCTGACCATTAGGTCCAGTTGTGGCCGACTCTGGGGTTGCGGCGCTCATCTCGCTTTATTGGCCAAGGGAGCCGGCGTACAGCTTCCAGGTCATGTGGCCAGCATAACTCTGACGAACCAGAGCAGCGCACGGAAACACTGTTTACCTTCCCGCTGGAGCGGTACCTATTTATCTACTTGCACTTTGAGGTGCTTTCGAACTGCTAGGTTGGCAGGAGCAGGGACCGAGCAACGGGAGCTCACCCCGTCACAGGGATTCAAACTGCCGACCTTCTGATCGGCAGCCCTAGGCTCTGTGGTTTAACCCACAGCACCACCCGTGTCCCATGCTTTTCCTATTTTCATCGGAGCAACGTTGGATGGTTTGTTGTTTCGCAAGGAAGCATAGGAGCCAACTCCTAGGGGCCGAGGTCTCTTCACAAACACCCCAATAAAATATTTGAGGGTGACAGTTTCTTCCCCCCCCCCCAGTTGATGAGTGTTGCCATTCAAATGGTGTGCATGCACTGCATCTTGTGTTCCATTATGTGGGGCAGGGCTTACCCCTTATTTTATTCAAGTTGGCACCCCTGCAAGAAAGCATCATTTACGACTGTGGCTCCTCAGCCAAAACTGCAATGCCTGACTCCCAGTCATGTCTGTGATGATGATGATCACATAGTAATTGGTGGTTTAAAAAAAATAAGGAAATGGAAGTTAAACAGATTTAAAGCCAAGGCTGCATGGAATAGCAATTACTAACTCTTGAAAAGACTTTTGCCAATTAATTGCAATCTTTACTGAAACCACTAGATGGTAGTCAAGTATAGTGGCTAAAAAACAAAACAGCATGATGCGATACATAATTTTTTTGTTCCATCCTACAAACTCAAATCTACCTTCGAGACATTAGAGGATGCAGTTAAAGTGTAGTATCACTTCACCGTTACAACAATAATTAAATCCTGGACTTATATTCTCTTCCCAGAGATCAAAGTTCTACATTAGGGCTTAAGAAGTGGTACTTGGGCTCTGCGTTTTAAACTGGGGAGCTTGGAATCAGTATTTGGGGAAATTGTATGGATGGCTTTGGTATATTTGAACTTGTAAATGCAGCTGGTTTGCTAAGTGTTGAGATTGTGTGTGCATATGCCCTTAAGCCTCTACTTGCACATTTTGGTAAAAGGTTTTCTAGCCTTCTGCACTGACCTTGTTAAGAGCAGCAAACACAGCAACAGAATTTCCTCTACCGTTCCCTAGCTGCCGCTTCACAGATCCCAGAATTAACTTACATAACATGCAGGTTGTGGTGATTGCTACTGATTTACACATCCTTATGAGCTTGGCCAATATATGTAGGACATAGGATGATCTATCTGCTGCTACTGGCCATAGCACCTCAATGGAGCCTCCAAGTTCAGGGACAGTGGACCTCTAAATATTGGCTGCTTTAGGAAAACAGCAGGGGAGGGCTGTTCATGCCCTAATTCTGCACTTGTCAGAAGTATCTAGCTGACCACTGGTGGAAAAGGGATGCTGGCTTCTGATTGTCCCTTGGCCTGAACTCCTTTTTGTGTTCTTAGATATGAAGAATCACACACACACACACACACACACACACACACACACACTGGACTGAGAGCATGCAGCCCTGGTTAGACATTCTGGACAGTGCGAATGAGCAGCATGGAGACTGGAAGGTTGGAGTTAGTTCCCCTGGTTCTTTCATCTGGAATCAGGTGTTTGGTGCTACTCAGAATATCTATATCTGTGGTGAGAACCGGGTCTGCCCCACCTCTTGCAGAGCAAGTTTGACAGGTTGGCAGAGCCGGCCACCTGAGTGTCAGGAGTGCGTGCAGGAGCCAGGCCCTGTGACAAGTAGGACTTCGTAGGACTGGGGCCTCCCTAAGTTTGTTCTGGAGAGGCAAGGTGCGGCCGCACAGGTGAGGCTGCTTGGTAACTCACTGCACCTGGTGGCAAGAGCCGGGAAGGGATATAAGGTCAGCATTTCCCGTTGGCTCTTTGCCACAGCAACTCGTTTCCTGCCTTGCTGCATTTGGCTTCTTGCTTCCCGATCTTTGGACCTCAGCTTCTTGACTCCTTGCTTCTCGACCCTCAGATCCTTGACTTCGTGACTCCCTGCTTCCTGGCTTCTGGACTCTCGTTCCTGCTCCCATCCCACCATCTTGCCCCCGGTCCTGACGTCCTCAGCCGGGACTTTGATCGCCCGTGACACAGAGGGAGTCCGTTCCACTGCCAAACAGCTCTTACTGGCAGAAAGTTCTTCCTGGTGTTTAGTTGGAATCTCCTTTCTTGTCACTTGAATCCATTGGTTCAGGTCCTAGCCTCCAGAACAGGAGAAAACAAGCTTCCTCCATCTTCCACCCTTAAGAGATTTGAAGGTGGGCTATTGTATGGCCTCAGTGTGTCGTTTCCAGGCCAAACATACCCAACAGCCTGATCCCTTTCTCATCAGGTTTCAAGACCCTTGATCATCTTGGTTTCCCTGGACTCTGGTGTCAGTTGTAATAAGATGGTGATGATGATAATAATAATTTATTACTTATACCCTGCCCATCTGGCGAGGCCTCCCCAGCCACTCTGGGCAGCTTCCAACAGGATATTAAGAACACAATAAAAGATCAAACATTAAAAAGTTCCCTAAACAGGGCTGCTTTCAGGTGTCTTCTAAAAGTCAGATAGTTATTTCCTTGACATCTGATGGGAGAGCGTTCCACAGGGCGGGCACCACTGCCGAGAAGGCCCTGTGCCTGGTTCCCAGTAACTTTGCTCCTCACAGCGAGGGAACTGCTAGAAGGCCTTCGGCGCTGACCTCAGTGTCTGGGCTGAACAATGGGGATGGAGACGCTCGTTCAGGTATACTGGGCTGAGGCTGTTAGGGCTTTAGAGGTAAGCACCAACATGGGGGGGGGGGGCCTTGAAGATAACCCAGAGGCTCCAGCCAGTGTAGATTGTAGCTGTTCGGCTGGTACGTTGAGAAGCCTGATGGGACCAGGGTGCCACTGGCTGTGAATGTGCTGCACTGGCTACCAGTGAGCTACCAATTCATGGTGTTGGTGCAAGCATACAAAGTACTAAAATGGCTTGTGCGACCCTGTACTTAAATGTGCTAGCAGTTTTATTCCTGCACCTTGAGGATTAGCCATTTTTCTAAATTACAAAATGCCACTTGAGAAGGAACCTATTTGGTTAAATATTGGGCTGGCAGAAGCATCCAAGGTTGTCAGGCAATAATCCTGATGTTTTCCGCAGTATTTGTCTACCTGAAAAGAAAGTTCAAGCTGCCTGCTACGTGCAGTTGAATGGGTAAATGATTGTGCATTGTGCCCTGGATGGAAAACAGGACACAGGTAAATAAAGAAACCAGAGAGGAGCAAACCTGATGCACAGGGAAGTGTGTTGTTCTACTGTTGAATTGGTTTATTCAGTGCCTGCAGCGGACAGGAAAACACTGGCTGACAACTCAAGTTTGTCTACTTTTAACGCTGCTCTATTCTGCTATAAGTAGCCAGCTTCATTTCAATATATCCTGACGTGTTGTCATAAAAGTTGACAAATCCAGCCTTCAGAAGACAGGCGGCTTAACAGTGTAACTTTATTATGAGGTGTCTCAATTTATAGAAAGTGTTAGTACTGCTATCAGCTTCCCCACTTGCCCCCTCACCCCAGTGGACTGATCTCTCTTAGAGCTTTGGGATGGGCTCTACCTCAGCGATGGCAGCCAAAACAAAGGAGACCACCTTCAGTTGAGGAAAGAGATGAGAAAATAAGTTAACTGTGTCATTCAAATAGTGGGCTGAAAGCGAGGTAATTTTCTCAGCCAGATTTTTTAAAAGTTATTGTTGCTAACAAGCATATAGAAAAGGAATTGATTGCTCATGCCTCATTATTTTATTTTATCATGTTCATGGTATGTGTACAAGTGACTTACATTAGTGACAATTGGGGATTCTTTCTCGCACTCAGACCGGGAACTAAACCTGAACCTATATGATACTCTAAAGCTAGGGTACAAAATTGTACAGACCAGCTATTAAGAGTCATTCAATAAATCAGTATATTCTCTAAAAGGTAGATTTCTAATAGACAATATTGAAAACTGTGACCTAATTTCAAGCTGTTTCAGTCTGAATGTTAATGTATCATTAGCTGCTGCAAAAATAGATGTGGTTCACATATCTAGGTAGGAAAAAGTAAGGCCTGAAGGGGGAAAAGGTTTGTGGGTGAGACAGAAGCTTCAAATCCCTCTTTTCTTGGATGGGCAAGAGCGTATGAACAGGCCTGTTGTCTCTGGCAGGTGTCTTCATGGCCAGGCGAAGCTCTTCTACCTGTCTTGAAAGGTGCTATGAGAGGTCTCATCTCCTGCTATTTTTTGAGGGAGGAGAGGGGGAAAAGCAGGAAACTTGGTGGGTAGCAGCTGAAGCTCAAATAAACCAGGAGGTTTATCTCCTTTTCTGAGTCCTGCACAAGCCATTTTTAGATTGTGCTTCTTTCTGTTCTTCAGGGTTTCAGGGAAAGCAAAGAACTGATAGTTTTAAATGCACTTTAATTAAATGGATCTTGTCCTCAATGACGAGACCAAGAGAAGTATTTCAAAATAACATTGCAACCTTTCGAGTTCTCAGACTTTGGGACATTTGAAGTGGCAGCTATGGGACATTTGAAGTGGCAGCTATGAGATACACTTTACTAAGTGGCAGGGCCCTGGTGAACAGTTAACTTCTGCTAGCTTAGAGGGTAGATGTTGAACTGAGTCCTCTGGCAAAGCCCCTCAAAATAGAGGTACCAAAGAAGATCAAAGTGGCATACGTTCCTTAAAATGGACACACTTTCTGTGACTATTTTGGCTTGTGTGCAGAAAGCTGTCACTTCATTAGCACTGAACTAGTTTATAGACATTTTGGCTTTAAAATCTATTTAATGTAATTAAAACCTCCAATCACACAGCCGTGGTATTTTGTTATTTTACAGCTCAGAGCCAAGTGCAATAGCAATGAAATGGAGTCTGCAGCAAACACCAAAATAGTACCGAGTACTCATTTAGAGAGAAGAGAATGAACTTTTAACCAACGGTATGATGTTGGAGAAGGTTGCTCCAAGAGCTCGTTGAGAAACCAATAAAAAATAGCTTAAACCATCTGCATTAATTAGGGGGGAAACCAAACAGCTGATCAAACACCACCAGTTTCACAGGATGGCAGTATAAACAGCTTGCTGTGGCTGGTGTTTGTAGCCAGTATTAACTCCAGCACAAGCTATCCCTGTACTCAATTCATAATGATGTAATGTACTTACTACTTTGTATAGTTCTATTGTAAGTCGCCTTCCCTTTGTGCAAAATTCAATTGGGATTTTTTAGTTTAGTAGGAGGCAGACAATTCCAGAACTCCAGTTTTTGTTATATAATTGGCCTTCATTATATCAAAATCTATTCGTTTTCAGTCTTTCAGAGCTTATGCAGATGGATGGCTACTGAAAACCAAGCTATCCCCTTTTGTCCTATAGGTTGAACAGTTCCGGATCAATAAAACAAAACGGTAGAACCTGTTCCCTCTCTTAAGAAGTTAGGATCCTAATTATTTATTTGGTTATAAAAATTGTATACCACTGTTCATTAATAATCAAAGCAGTAAAAACAGAGTTTAAAATTGATCATCAGGCTGCGTTGGCTGAAACTGATCCCACAACACTGGAGTCAATGTTGCATTGGACAACTCATCTGGTGCTGCCGTGGCAGCAGCATCTCAATCACTGCAGATGTTGTGAGAATGTGTTCTCTACCGTCCGTTGTGGAAGAGAATGGGTAACACTAGAGAGAAAAGCAAAATGCATTTGGGGCCATGTGTGCTGGGTCACTTATCCTTTACGGAGGAGTTGCAGCACGTGCCCTTAATGGGTGAATCCATCCAACACCAAATGATTAATTGGCAAAGTGGTCTTTCATCAAATAAATGCCCTACTTCTGCACAAAACATAATAAGCACTGACTTCCTACTGCTGAATTGAAGGCCTTGCTATCAACTGCTTTATGGCTTGTGTTACTTGGATCACATTCTTCTCAAGGCACCTACTCTTCTTACAGGTTCAGCCAAATGCATAACCTGCCGCCATATCTAAACCTGAAGAGTAAGTTCACACTTTATGGAGTACATGCAACTTCACAGTACTGACAGCATGGCTTACAGTAAACACATGAAGGTAGGAGTCTATCAATTGATGAAGGTAGGAGTCTATCAATTGATGAAGATGATCATCCAAATGTCATAGACCAAATGGAGCAAACAGCACGCAGACCTAGTGGTGGGAGGAAAAAATCCTTAAATAAGAGACACGGGGGAATGATTAATGGACTTCAATGTCTGTACACTAATGCGCAAAGCATGGGAAATAAACAAGATGAGCTTGAGCTCTTGGTACAGCAAACTAAATATGACATAATAGGCATCACTGAAACCTGGTGGGATAAGTCCCACGATTGGAATGTAATAATGGAGGGATACAATCTATTTCAGAGAAACAGACCAGACAAGAAAGGAGGAGGAGTGGCGTTATATGTCAGGGATGTGTATACCTGTGAAGAGATCCAAGATTTAGAACCTCAAAGCCAAAGTGAGAGCATTTGGGTCAAAATTAAGGGAGAGAAGAATAACAGTGACCTCATTGTGGGAGTTTACTATAGATCCCCAAGCCAAACGGAGGACATAGATGATGCCTTCCTGGAACAGATGGCCAAGCATGCAAAAGCAAGGGAGATAGTAGTAATGGGGGACTTCAATTACCCGGATATTTGTTGGATGTCAAACTCAGCCAAGAGCATAAGGTCAAACAGATTCCTCACTGGCCTTGCAGACAACTTCATTGTCCAGAAAGTGGGAGAAGCAACAAGAGGAACAGCCATTTTAGATCTGGTCCTAACCAATGTTGATGACCTGGTTAGTGGGGTAGAAGTGGAAGGATCATTAGGCGCGAGTGATCATGCTCTTCTGAAGTTTACTATACAGCGGAAAGGAGCAGCCAAGCATACTAGGACTCAATTTCTTGACTTTAAGAAAGCCAACTTCATAAAACTTAGGGAAGTGCTAGGTGAGATCCCATGGACAGTAATACTAAAAGGAAAGGGAGTTCATGATGGCTGGGAGTTTGTTAAGAGGGAGATAGTAAAAGCACAACTTCAGGCGATACCAATGAGACGGAAACATGGAAGGTGCCTAAAGAAGCCAGGGTGGCTATCTAAAGAACTTTTAACTGTGTTAAGATTAAAAAAGGATGTGTACAAAAAATGGAAAAGGGGGGAAACCACCAAAGAGGAATTCAAACAAATAGCCAGCACGTGTAGACACAAAGTCAGAAAAGCTAAAGCACAGAATGAACTCAGGCTTGCTAGAGAGGTTAAAAGCAACAAAAAAGGCTTTTATGGATATGTTCGTAGCAAAAGGAAGAACAAAGAAACAGTGGGGTCACTCAGAAGAGAAGATGGTGAAATGCAAACAGGGGACACAGAAAGGGCTGAACTCCTCAATGCCTTCTTTGCCTCAGTCTTCTCCGATAAAGAAAACAATGCCCGACCTGAAGAATTTGGAGCAAATGATTCAACAGAGGAAACACAGCCCAGAATAACTAAGGAGATAGTACAAGAATACTTGGCTAGTTTAGATGTATTCAAGTCTCCAGGGCCAGATGAACTGCATCCAAGAGTATTAAAAGAACTGGTAGATGTGATCTCAGAACCACTGGCAGTCATCTTTGAGAATTCCTGGAGAACAGGCGAAGTCCCAGCAGACTGGAGGAGGGCAAATGTTGTCCATATTTTCAAAAAGGGGGAAAGAGAGGACCCAAATAATTACCGCCAGTCAGTCTGACATCAATACCAGGGAAGATTCTGGAGCAGATCATTAAGCAAACAGTCTGTGAGCACCTAGAAAGGAATGCTGTGATCACCAATAGTCAGCATGGATTTCTGAAAAATAAGTCATGTCAGACTAACCTGATCTCGTTTTTTGACAGAATTACAAGCCTGGTAGATGAAGG
The DNA here is from genome assembly GCF_964106645.2 of Podarcis pityusensis. Taxonomy (NCBI): domain Eukaryota; kingdom Metazoa; phylum Chordata; class Lepidosauria; order Squamata; family Lacertidae; genus Podarcis; species Podarcis pityusensis. The sequence goes on along the minus strand of NC_138038.1, from coordinate 5,312,000 downwards.
GAACGCAGTGGATGTAGCCTACCTTGATTTCAGCAAGGCATTTGACAAGGTGCCCCATGATATTCTTGTAAAGAAGCTGGTATAATGCGGTCTTGACTATGCTACCACTCAGTGGATTTGTAACTGGCTGACTGACCGAACCCAAAGGGTGCTCATCAATGGTTCCTCTTCATCCTGGAGAAGAGTGACTAGTGGAGTGCCACAGGGTTCTGTCTTGGGCCCGGTCTTATTCAACATCTTTATCAACGACTTGGATGTTGGACTCAAGGGCATCCTGATCAAATTTGCAGATGACACCAAACTGGGAGGGGTGGCTAACACCCCAGAGGACAGGATCACACTTCAAAACGACCTTGACAGATTAGAGAACTGGGCCAAAACAAACAAGATGAATTTTAACAGGGAGAAATGTAAAGTATTGCACTTGGGCAAAAAAAATGAGAGGCACAAATACAAGATAGGTGACACCTGGCTTGAGAGCAGTACATGTGAAAAGGATCTAGGAGTCTTGGTTGACCACAAACTTGACATGAGCCAACAGTGTGACGCGGCAGCTAAAAAAGCCAATGCAATTCTGGGCTGCATCAATAGGAGTATAGCATCTAGATCAAGGGAAGTAATAGTGCCACTGTATTCTGCTCTGGTCAGACCTCACCTGGAGTACTGTGTCCAGTTCTGGGCACCACAGTTCAAGAAGGACACTGACAAACTGGAACGTGTCCAGAGGAGGGCAACCAAAACGGTCAAAGGCCTGGAAACGATGCCTTATGAGGAACGGCTAAGGGAGCTGGGCATGTTTAGCCTGGAGGAGGTTAAGGGGTGATATGATAGCCATGTTCAAATATATAAAAGGATGTCACATAGAGGAGGGAGAAAGGTTGTTTTCTGCTGCTCCAGAGAAGCAGACATGGAGCAATGGATCCAAACTACAAGAAAGAAGATTCCACCTAAACATTAGGAAGAACTTCCTGACAGTAAGAGCTGTTCGACAGTGGAATTTGCTGCCAAGGAGTGTGGTGGAGTCTCCGTCTTTGGAGGTCTTTAAGCAGAGGCTTGACAACCATATGTCAGGAGTGCTCTGATGGTGTTTCCTGCTTGGCAGGGGGTTGGACTCGATGGCCCTTGTGGTCTCTTCCAACTCTATGATTCTATGATTCTATGACATACATGTGCCTATTGGCTGTTTGCAGGTATGGATTTCCCTTTCATACATGAATGGTGCTTAGTATGCTATTGTAGGATCTTTGTTTCTCATCCCCCCCCCCTTCCCTAGGGGTACGACTCTAAGTCTTTATCTGCCTCATCTCTTGGGCACCCTTTCTTTTTTAAAGGACTCCTTCTCCACCTCCAGCTATTACTTGCAGCCATGCAGCTACAGACCAGTGTTGCTGAATTGCGGCAGTTAAAGCAGGGGTTATGCAGACAGGCCAGTTATTTCTGAAACATGCATCATAGAATGAAGTGAAACTTTCCTTTCTTTGTAATGGCAAGTGCTCTCTTGCCTTAATTATAGAGCATGGTAGATGCCACCCATAACAAAGGGTCACAGAAGCAAAACCAAAAAATGACAGGCATTTATTTCCTGTGCATTCTGCCCTGCCCTGAAGCAACTGAGTGCAGTTTTAACCTCACAAGAACACAACAAAGTAGGTTAGGCTCCTTATGTAGCCCAAGGCCACCCACAGTGAACTTTACAACTTGGTGGCCCTTTGAACCTGGGGTTTTCCCAAGGAAACATCAACTCATACTGTATACACCATCTACCATGGAGGAAAATGCCTTGCCCATTAGCCTATCCAATCTTAGGTCAGTCTGAGGAAACGTGACCTTTTAAAAATAGTAGTAGTTCTACTAATAAAGAATTTGTTGTTGTTGTTGTTGTTGTTTAGTCGTGTCCGACTCTTCGTGACCCCATGGACCAGAGCACGCCAGGCACTCCTGTCTTCCACTGCCTCCCACAGTTTGGTCAGACTCATGTTTGTAGCTTCGAGAACACTGTCCAACCATCTCGTCCTCTGTCGTCCCCTTCTCCTTGTGCCCTCCATCTTTCCCAACATCAGGGTCTTTTCCAGGGAGTCTTCTCTTCTCATGAGGTGGCCAAAGTACTGGAGCCTCAGCTTCAGGATCTGTCCTTCCAGTGAGCACTCGGGGCTGATTTCCTTCAGAATGGATGCGTTTGATCTTCTTGCAGTCCATGGGACTCTCAAGAGTCTCCTCCAGCACCATAATTCAAAAGCATCAATTCTTCGGCGATCAGCCTTCTTTATGGTCCAGGTCCCACTTCCATACATCACTACTGGGAAAACCATGGCTTTAACTATACGGACCTTTGTTGGCAAGGTGATGCCTCTGCTTTTTAAGATGCTGTCTAGGTTTGTCATTGCTTTTCTCCCAAGAAGCAAGAACAAGGTGGGGAGTGTCAAATCAACCTTACTCAACAGGTGAAGGGGGAATCAGTTGTCATGGGGTAGGGGGGGGGCGCTCTGAAGCAAGTCAGGTGGGCACAGAGCCCAGGAGAGCCCCAGAGGGCAACCCCTGCCATTTCTTCCCTAGACGCAGGATGAAGTGGTGTACGGGGGCCACGGGGGTGGGGGGGTTACCTCAGGTGCAGATTTATTAAGGGCGCAACCCATGCTACACCACTGGGCCACAGTGGTCCCAAAGGTGCGGCGAAACTGGCAGGTGCAGGGTGAGGGGCTGCCCTCTGGAGGGGCTCCAGTTGGGCAGTTGGAGGCCACATTCAGCACCTCCGGGGAGAGCAGGCATTTAGGAGGTGGACCCACAGTTATGTGCTAGCCCTCTTCTCAACGGCGATGCCACCACTCTTTTGTGACTTGCCCCGGGCACTGGCAACCCATGCTACCACTGGTAGTGAAGGAATGGGTTTCCCAAATCTAAAGCCTGACTGTGCAGTCAGTCTTAAACGGGCCCCCAAAATCCCCATTTTTCCTTCTCCAAGGGTCCATTAGCTAAAAAGCATTAACTTGAGCACTTGAGCCAATGTATAACAGGAGCCCAGCTGTATAAACAAAGCCCTCTCCGTCAGTCCGTGACGCTTAATGGATGGCCTTGTCAGTTCCGAAGGGGAGACGGGACGGGCTTTAACTATACGGACCTTTGTTGGCAAGGTGATGTCTCTGCTTTTTAAGATGCTGTCTAGGTTTGCCATCGCCTTTCTCCCAAGAAGCAGGCGTCTTTTAATTTTGTGACTGCTGTCACCATCTGCAGTGATCATGGAGCCCAAGAAAGTAAAATCTCTCACTGCCTCCATTTCTTCCCCTTCTATTTGCCAGGAGGTGATGGGCCCAGTGGCCATGATCTTCGTTTTTTTGATGTTGAGCTTCAGACCATATTTTGTGCTCTCCTCTTTCACCCTCATTAAAAGGTGAAAGAATAGTTAGTAATGAATCATTATGAGCACTGCCCCTTGGATTCTGCCACTTTTCATGGGTACCTGCCCATATAATCTGAGATGGGACCATTGGTCCAATTCAGTGAGCTGGTTTTTACAGTGGAGGAAAAATGCTTATTGCTCTCCTGCTGATCCTGATCCTTGGCAGCATGTTTTCAGTCAGCTTGGATAAAATATTTGACTGTGAAGTTGCAGTGTTAGGGGTTTTCCATGGTTTACCCAGTAGCATAGCTAGGGGAGGCGGGGAGACTGGGCACCCCCAGCAGCACTTACCTTTGCAGGCGCACAAGCCTTGGCACACCAGAGCCCAGTGCACCACTCCCAAGAGCAGTGTGGCCTGGGGCTGGACTCACAGCGTGCCAATCTACTGCGTCCCCACTACCACCAGAGGGTGGCTGACATGGACGCAACCAGTATGTGCTGGCCTCCAGGTGGAGGGCAGCTGAGGGAGATGCGGTGGGTGAACACCTGTCCCTCCGCCTCAGCCACCCTCCACCTGGAGGGCACCTGAGAGACGATGCGGCTTGGGTGCTGGCCCTGTGTTGCTCTTGCAGGGAGTGCAGGGCCAGCGCACGCATGCCCCATTCCACTCAGCTGCCCTCCAGGTGGAGGGACACTGTTCCAGCGTTGCATCGCTCCCCAGCATGCCCCGCCCCCATGGTGCAGCAGATAACACCAAGGCTCCACTGGGTTTACCTTATCCCTATGGGGTATGAATCTGCCAGAGCAATACCCACAGAGCATATTGCTAGTGTTGAATGCCAATAGGCTATAGGCTTAACCTCAAATAACATGCTAACTAACTTCAGTCCTATAAACCAGGAAACTACCTTTATGTGCTCTCTGCTCAAAAACATTGCTAAGCCTTTACATTTGAATGTTCTTCCATCAGCAGTTCTGCAGGGGAGGTTCCAAAAAATCCCCCGTCAACATAAATACTCATTTTAATCTGGAGGGGCGGAATCAATAACTCATGTTCCTATGCATCACTTTTTTATTGCATCTTTTTTACACAATTTCTCAGTACGATCAGATGCATTTTATGCTTCTGCACTGCTTTTACATCGGAATGCATCCATCTCTGGTTAGATATTTGCTGCCGTGTGAAAAAAACTCAACAGCAATTAATTTTAGAAGACTTACAACTTTGTTTTCTGTGCCTGGGTTCTATAGTATGGTAGCGTTATTAGTAATTTTATTTCTATGGTTTTCTATTTTGTTTTGCTTGTACAAATATATAAAATACCACCAAAGTTTCAGAATATTGGTCATTGTCCATAATAAAGAGGGTGAATTGATCCAATCGTTGTTTCAGACTCATCTCAAAAGGAACACAAGAACTAACAATGCAGTCCCACTTTTCTAATGGCCAAGGCTTATGTCCCCATTTACTGGGCCTCACTTAATGTGAGCTATTCAGTGCCTCTGCTACACATTTCAAAATCAGGAAGTGACCAGCTTGAGGCATACACAAACTTTAAGGAAAACACTTATCAGAATGGAGGAAGGTATATAGGATCCAAGATTAGTTGGCTTTGTTTGTTCATAACTCATATTCCAGTCTTCAGATCTGTATGTTACATGGAGCTGGGAGAAAGCTAAAACCCATCAGGAGTAACAGAAGGGAAGCCAAGAATAAACAGACAAGGAAGAACAAATGAAAAATCCCTTCTCAAATGGCATGCCCGCCTCTTCTCTTTTGCTGTGCCTGGAGCAGCCGGCAGGAAGTAGAACTGAAGGGGGTAGTCTCAGCCCCCAAGTTGTATTCTCTATAACATTTAACTTCCTGCCAGTGGAGAGATGGACGGAGACATCCCTACAGGAGAAAGGGTTTTATTTTGTTCTCACTCAAGGACATTCCTCGACTAGCCACTGCCCCCAATTGCAGTTAACTGCTTTAGCAACATTAAGACTGCTATCAAGTACATGTCATCAAATTGAGTTATGAGTAAACATATATAGGAGTAGGACGAGCAGTGTCTGGCAGAAGCTAAAACATTGCCGAGATGCAAACCTCTTTCAAACTTACTGGGTTCCTAGAAGGACAGGATGCAGAAATAAGAAAACAAGCAACATTCTAGAGCAACTGCAGATTATTCCTGGCCTAATAGCCCCCGGCTTGCTTTTTATGTGCACGTCTTAATGTGGAACACATGCAGTTCTTACTGCTAGAAGTATGCTTTAGTTTAGAAGACCTTTTTCTTGTCTCTGTGGTATTACCAAACAAATTACACATCTGAAAGGCACATAGTAGATATGAACAACTCAGGCAAATATCATGGAAAAGCTCTGCAGCATATATCAAGGTTCCTTAGTTCCAACTACTTAGCTAACATTTAACTGAAGAGAGCATTACTAGGACGGTTGATTTACATTTATATAAAACACTTACCACTCAAACTGCATACAACAGTGATATGATGGAGAGAACTGTGAGGGGACAGCTTCCCCATTTTGTGCTGAAAAGCATTCTGGTTCTGTTTTGTAGATGTGTCACATAATGGGTTCAAAAGGAGAGAATGGCTGATCAAAGCAGCATATAACCAACTGGAATGGAAACAGGACTGCACAATCTTTTCAAAATTATCCTAGTCATTTCCATGTTTCTTGCTTTAAAAGACAGCTCATTCTGAATGTTAGGAACCATAATATTACCCACTCCCCACTGCTCTGATTTTTCAGAGATTGCTGAAAGAAGCTATTCAAGTTCAAAATGCTGGACTAATGTAGCAGCAAATCATAGGGCCTTCAGTTACATCAATTTTTAAAAGGCCATTTCTACAGGTTTCTTTAGATTTTATTAGGAAAAAAAAGCAGATCAACATTACAATTCAAAAAATGCAATCTAAATATGAATGCAATCAAAATATGGAGTGGAAAAATGTTTTCAAGAAACATTCAGTTGTCAACTACTTATTACCTGAATAAGCAATATTTGTAGGCTCTGACTGGAGTCAAAAAATGAAAGATTTATTGCTGTGAAAACAAAACCTGTAGTACAGTAGTAAGAGAGTTGGCCATTAAGCATTATCAGTCAAGTTAACAGATTTTACTAACAAATTCTTAAGTTGGTGATGGAAGGTCAAAAGCTGATTGACCCAAGTACAACTGAAATAGCAAGTCACATCAAAGGATGCATCTCCAGTTTTCAGATCATTAAAAAAAAAGATGTATTAACAGTTCCAACAGCCTGCAAGCCAAAATGAAAGTTTAAAAATGTTGAACTGACATTCAAAGAGCCAATTTTATTTATACTCAATTTTACTTTTGCTCCTAATAAGCTCAAGACCCATCAGGGGAGGAAGAAAGGATATTAATGGACTACCACACAATTGAACAGAAATTGTGTCTCACTTGGTTATTTCCCCCCCACCGAAGTAAAAAATCTACATATAAATCTGATATTTAGTATTACAAATTGTACTTCTTATATAGTTCTGATTTGTTTTTTTGCCTCTGAACCCTGATTCTTGCTTCAGTGATTTCCCCCCCTCTTGTGATATTAAAACTTCTCCATTTATATTTGCATTTATGTTTGATACCTTGGTTAACATTAAACCTTGTAAAAGAATCTTTGTAACAGCACCTTTGGTCAAGGCTGCTGATGTACAAGAGAACTCGGTTGTGCCACTCTCCAGAGTGCATATTTCCTTGATTCTTTCCACGGTCCAAATGTTCTATTAAATGATTCTTTGATGAACTATTTTCAATCTTGTAAACATCAGTGTGCGCAGGTTCACAAGTACTCATGTAGTCCCACACCCTTAACACCAGGAAGGCTGGCTCTTCAAGATTTAGAAATCTGCTCCAGTGGCCAATAAACCTTGCAGCCTTTGCTTGCTACATAAAAACGTAGCCCACGTACTTGCTGAGGTAGTCCAGTCAATCCTCCTCTTTGACTCCTTTCAGAATATTTCTGGAAGGGTGACGTTACGAAGAAGCCACTGCTGAGAGCGGCCACCACTGCAGTCTTTGATGCTGGGTACCTGGCTGTCTTCTTCAGTGGCTTTATCCAGGCACTGGTTACTGTTCACATGCAAAAGGGTTAATTTCTTTTTTGGTGGGGGAGAGAGGAAAGGGAAGAGGAAAAAAAGAGTTTATTTTAATTAGAAGAGGAAGAGATAATCCACACCAGTCAGTAGGTTCATTTAGGACCGACCACTGCTAGGAAAAGGATAGTTGTGTTTTCCTCTCTCCAAGCGGTCCACATCCTTTGAGAGCATATATGGAACTCAGTACCTCTTAGGTATCTTGGAAATGCCACTGAAGATTCTTAAGGGCTTGTGGGAGGGTGTCTAGGATTTTTTTTTTTTTAACATATTTCCTTTCACAAGCAGCCTCCCTTGCAGTGCACACTGCTTTTGAAACTCTAAAGTTTCAAACTGCAATGTAGTGCAGGGGGGGCTTTAAAATAATGACTTAGCATAGACTTAAATCATGATTTAAGTCAACAAGAAAAAGGGCCAATTTAAAACACTAGGTAATATCTAACAAAAATCATACTCAGAGCAGGTGCACTGTAATAAATGGACCACGGGCCCACAGATTTAAAAACGTACTACTAGAAATTGACTATCAAATCTTTTATACAAATCGACATTTTAATCCAACCCGTAACCATGTTCTAACAGCAATTTCTAGCTTTGCCTTGATGCTGCTGTAACAGAAATTTAAATGCACCACTGCAGAATGAGAAATGGGGAAGAGTTGGAAAGGGTTTGCATACAAGTGGCCAGCAAAAAGGTCATTGGTACCTTTTGTTCAGGCCCTTTGGAAAACAAAACAGGATGTGACTGCAAGCTCCAAGGCCGCCAGCGCTTCCTTTAATCATGCAAGGAATTACTGTAGTTTGAGAAAAGCAGGTAAAACTAGCATTGCAGTTTGTGGGGAGAAATAGGGAGTGTTATTTGTTAGGGTACAGCGGTAATTTGTGTGTGTGTCCTTTGTAATCCATGGGACACAGGAATGAATTATCTCCTTAGATGAGTTCCCTCCCTTTGCTTACACAACTTCATTACTAAAAAAGCAGCTTTAATTCCAACACAGTTTAAAAATTGCAACACATCATGTTACTTATCTTAATTTATTACTCCCATCTCCTAGTTCCAACCAGCATTCTCCACAATACTATAATTATACCAACATCTATAGTCACTGAATTTTCTAATCACTTGAGCTTCAGTCATAAGACAACTTACCACTGGATCATATTCCCAAAGTTGATTGCCTTTTAAGTGGTGGCACTTGAGCATTGTGACAGGACCATTAAGTTTGGAGACATCTAAGCACAAATCATCTGTTCGAATTTCTTTGTTGGCTGTATATGAGAAAACCTTGATGGAAAGCAATAGCCTGTTATTACCATGCTATATACCACTTTATATGTTTTTCTGAACATTAAACCTGTCCTCAATGTACACATACGGAAAACAGATTTAGAATAATTAATCTCTTTGGATAAAAGAGTTTCTTAAACTACTGGTAGATAGTTACTGGGTGCTTGGATAGAGGGCAGGGCCGCTGCAGAACTTTTGTTCCAGGGCAATAGTTTTTTGAGGGGGAATCACAACTTTCCCCACCATGTTGCCCAACAGCACCCATCCATGTCCTAAAACAAACAGGTCTACAGCATGAAACAGGGTGATCTCCCTCTAGCTTGCAACCTCACAACAGTCAAATTAATATTATTCCAAGCAAGACCTACAGGAATAAAAGCATACTATAAAGAAGTCGTACAGTGCAATCCTATTTCCATTTTGAAATGAGTCCCACTGAATTTAACAAGTCTTACTTCCCAGTAACCGTGGAACTGTTTTTTGAGGTCAAGGGGCACATTGTCTTTGGGAAATAGTGACTGGAGCCACATACCCCTGGCAGAAGGAGTGGCCAATGCACAAATAAGTGGGGACACTCCTCTTTCTCCTCCATTCTCTCACTCCCCCACATATCTCACCCCCACCCAGTCTCACACACACAAATCTGTGTGCACACATATATGCACAAATACAATCACACATGTACACACAAGTCCTACAGATGCATGTTGTTGTTTAGTCGTGTCCGACTCTTCGTGACCCCATGGACCAGAGAATGTATACAGATGCATACATTCTTGCATTACACTGTACACTCAAACATGCACTCCCACACGCAAGCATACTGTCATGCAGACATATGAACGCACACTCCCCAAAACATTAATTTCCTCTGCACTCTGTGGCACATATGTGCACATATGTACACACAGTGCTCATGCATGCACACACAGAGACATATGCACTCTCACATTCACATACACAATGACTTGTCTAATTATATACAGTTTAAAAATCTAATATTTTAGTTTTTGGAATTTTATATTGTTACCTGATTGCCACCCATCCCGTGACAATTAAAAATGCCAACTTTTTCATTTTCTTTCCTTGCCATGTTATCCAGACACTGATTTGTTTCCATGTTTCTGATCTGAAGACAAGAACAAAAATTCAGCACACTCCGTTTGCTATACGTATTTACATTAGAAAGACAATCTGCATGCATGGCTTGAAAATCACAAGCAAGGAAGCCTTTGCATATGTCCCCTGTTCAGTTACTCTGTCCATCCTATATTTCTCCATATGAGACCTGTGGGTATACGGCGGTATATAAATTGAATAAATAATACTAACATGAGCCAACCTGAGGCCATTCTTTGCAGGCCTCCTCCACAAGAGGTCAAGAGGGTGGCAACACAAGAAGAGGCCTTTTCTGCAGTGGCTCCCCATTTGTGGAATGCTCTCCCCAGGAGGCTTGTCTTCCACCTTCATTAAACATCTTTAGGCCAGGTGAAAACATTCCTCTTCAACCAGGCCTTGGCTGATAACATTTTAGGTCATGTTAAATGCGCTTCCGGAGGGTGGTGGTTATTGGTTTGTTTTCTTGTTTTCTTGTTTTTATTATGCATTTTGCGTTTTTAATTTGTATTGTTATGCTGTGAACTGGCCTGAGATCTTTGGGTGAAGGGTGGTATACGTATTCAACAAACAAGCAAATAAATAAAGAGATCAGGAGCAGTCTTGAGGCTCTTTCCACACACCTTCTTTATGCCCTTCACTGTACACAACAAAGAATGAGAATGGAAGAGCAGAGAAATAGTGAATAAGCTGTGGCATGGGGGCCAAGTGGGGATGCAGGGCAATACCAATACCTTGCAGCAGTATGCTTCCAAATCAAATTATCAAGGCAGCACACACAATTTTAAAAACCACCAATAAAACGAAAGGCATAAAACAGCAGCATGGTGTTCAAGAGCTTTTCAGATCCTTTGACTCCTAAAAGTCCGTAAAGAGCAATTAATCAGTGATGTCCCCTTGAAACATAATAGTCTTCAGTGTCTTATTATAGCTCACTTTTTCCCACTGGTTGAACTCTGAACCACTTGCCTCTCTCTCCCTTTCTCTAGTCCACTGCTTTCTCTTATCTTTCTCTTCAGCTGCTCTACTCTACTACTTCTCCCCAACTGTCACCGAACTGACTTTTTCCTCCCCACATTCCAATGCTCTCCTTTCAGTAAACCAGTATTCTACAGTGTTGTAGTGTTGCACTAGTGGAAGCCATGTTCTGAATCAGTTGAATTTTCCAGTCTTCCAAGGGAACCCCACATGGAATGCATTACAGTACTGTAAACTTAACTTTAGTTAGGACATGGATAATACGGCCAGATTACACTTTCCCCAAGAATGGTTATGGCTTGCAAACCAGCTAAGTGACCCATGCCTGTCCAACATCTGAGATTTTAATAACACTAAGACTTATAACTTAAACTCATTGAACCCCTTATACAGTGGGCCCTCAGGTTACATATGCTTCAGGTTACATACGCTTCAGGTTACACACTCCGCTAACCCAGAAATAGTGCTTCAGGTTAAGAACTTTGCTTCAGGATGAGAACAGAAATCGTGCTCCGGCGGCAGCAGGAGGCCCCATTAGCTAAAGTGGTGCTTCAGGTTAAGAACAGTTTCAGGTTAAGAACAGACCTCCGGAACGAATTAAGTACTTAACCCGAGGTACCACTGTAAAAGCAAGGATATTCTTCTTTAGTCCAACAGATGTTTCAGAGTCAATGTGATTTTTAAAATGTGGAAAGTTTTATCTAAAGCTCAGTGAAAATCAGTACAATTATTTAGATGACAACATGTGATCATGAGAATCACGGAGTGGCAACTATGGCATTCATTCTAAATTATCAAATTAGTTTACCCTTAAGATTAGCAGGAAGGGTAGGAGAGGAAGGGTAGGAGTGAGATTACCTGTCCAACCTGAAATGGGATAGGATGATTAATCAGATCAAGCTAAACATTATGATAGCATTACTTAGCTTTGTTAATCCAAAATCGGATTCTAATCATTTTGGGTATGACTCTAAAGCCCTGTCTATATTCTTCCTTGGCTTCATTTTAGAGGCAAGCAACAGTCCTTTTATTCCACAAGGCAGTTGGGCTTGATTGACCAGAGAGTGTGTATCTTTACTGTTGGTTCTGCCTTTTAAATTAGTTAATTATAATATAGCATATAATGTAGGACTGCTATTTTTAAGGAAAATCGCCAGTAACGACAATGCCGACATGGGTTGCCATAAGTCCTGATTTTCCCGGACATTTCAGCAATTTCTGCCCAGACACTGCTTCTGACTATAGTATTCAGGATATATCTGGGAAATTCTGGACATATAATGCATATAAAATTAATAAAATTCATCCCCAGGGAAATGCTTTTGATGTCCATTGGGAGCATCATTTTTATTGTTTCTTATTTAAAAATTGGGAATTCTAATGTTTATTATATATGTTGCAAACTGCATTGTGAGGGTAGATAACTCTGTATGGTAAGTTAAAGATTTATTAAATAAAATACAGGAGTTTTAAGCTGTTGTATGTTAACCACTTTGGGAATATTTGTATTAAGAGGAGGGTTTCTCCCTACCAGATTTAAAGATATATTATGAAGCATATCTGTTGGATTAAATTAGAAAACACAGATCTTTTAGATTTAGAAGGACATGACAGTAGATTTGGTTGGCATGCGTATTTATGGTATAATAAAGCCAAAGTGCACAAAGGATTCCAGAACCATATAATAAGAAATGCAATTTTAAAAGTATGGGAGAGATGTAAGGATTTACAGTGGTACCTCGGGTTAAGTACTTTATTTGTTGCAGAGGTCCGTTCTTAACCTGAAACTGTTCTTAACCTGAAGCACCACTTTAGCTAATGGGGCCTCCTGCTGCTGCTGCACCGCCGGAGCACGATTTCTGTTCTCATCCTGAAGCAAAGTTCTTAACCCGAGGTACTATTTCTGGGTTCGCAGAGTCTGTAACCTGAAGCGTATGTAAACCGAGGTACTACCGTATTAGAACAAAAGACACCATGGTGGATCTCACCGACAGAAGTAATATCAATAAAAAAGGTTAGCATAAAGACTAAACGGCCAGTGTACAGAGAGCTGTTAACAGAAGTGGATAATCAATTAAAGTTGAAAGATTTGAGGAAATTGGAGAGAAAGTAATAGATTTGTTACAACACTTTCAACTAAATGAAACTTTTAAAAATGACAAAAAGGATTTAGTTACACCATATCAAGATTTCAAAGAAAAATAGTGGAGGATAATATAAAATTACTGTCGAAAATGTATAATTTGCTGTTGGAATGGAAAAATAAAGACGAAGAGGTTAAGTATGTAATGAAGTAGGCAAAGGATCTGGGACATAATATACAAGTGAATGATTGGGAAAAACTGTGGATCTCAAATTTACTGCATGTACCACACTTAAAGAGAACTATATGAAAATGATGTATCGGTGGTATATAACACGATTAAACTTGCTAAAATGTATAAAACAAGTTCTAGTAAGTGCTGGAAATGCAGAGAAAAAGAGGGTACATTCTATCATATGTGATGGGAATGTAAGGTTATTAAAAGCTACTGGGAAATGATATATAATGAATTGAAGAGAATGTTTAAACTAACTTTTTTTAAAAAACAACAACAACCCAGAAGCATTTTTATTAGGTGTAACAGGAACAGAAATTCCCAAAGAACAGAAGAAATTATTTATGTACGCCACAACAGCTGCCCGGATCCTGTTAGCCCAAAGATGGAAAGAACAGTTGCCAACAATAGAAGAATGGCAAATAAAACTTATGGAATATGCAGAAATGGCAAAACTGACGGCAAAACTCAGAGCCTCTGACAATGAGAAGTTTAAAAAAATGGAAAAAAACTTATTGTATATGTGCAGAAATATTGTAAAAAAGTTGGTACATTGGGAGGGTTCGATTAAGCACTTGTAAGCAGTGAGGAACTAGAAAATATTAAGGAGTAACAACTGGATACAAATGATAACAAAATGCAGAGAATGATGTAAGATGTATAGAATCAGTAGAAGGGGGTTGGAAGGAAGTCTTGAGGTTTAAAGAACCTCAAAAGAAGGCTTGTAAATAGTAGGATTCCTTATTAGAAGTTCAAATGTTAGATTGTGGTTTGATTTTTGTATCCTTATTTTGTTGTTTACTATCTGTGAAAATTAATAAAAATTTATTTACAAAAGAGGCAGTATAGAAACATGCTGAACATAATAAGAGGAAAGGAACTTGTTCTGATAAAACAAGCTTTTCCTCTTGAGAATCCCTGCTACACCACTAGCCTGTGGTTACTTAAGTTTAGAAGCTGTTAGCACAGTGCACATTAACAGCAGCATGTAAATTCCCTGTTTCTGGAAAAGAATTTCCATCCAAGTATTAATTTAGATTTTATATGACCTAAGGATTTGAATTCTTCTATTACAGCATTACAGAAAGACTTACACATGGGAGAAATAAATCTGCTTTAATCTTATTACCCAAACTTTAAAGCTTTGCACATTAGAAAAAAGCACAGGTGTGCCGTTCACACACATTTTTTTACTTCAACGCTTGAGGCATATTAAAGAATTCTACAGTTAATTAAGAGTTCTCAAAACTGTATGGGTCTTAAAATTGTTACCTCTCCCAAAGAGAAATAGAGTCGTGGTATTTGGGAATCAGGATAAACAGTCTCTAGGTACCAGGAAAATGGTTTGCACTGCAGCTTGTGTCTAAGTCCAAGTCGTGATGATATGTCTCCATAATCTACCTTTGTAACCCCTGCAGAGAGTTGCATCTCAGTTAGTTACAGTTTTAATTGAATAAATACAGTAATAGATTACCTGCACAAAAATTAGACTGGGTGAGAAGAGTAATCTTTACACAGATCTTTGAGGACAGGTCCTAGGTATCTTACTATCACAAAGAAAACTTACAACCAGTTTTATCTGAAACTGTGAGGCCGCATCAATTTCTTATCTACAGACCAATTTCCATGAAATTGCTTACAGAGCTACAAATGAACATTTAATATAAGGTAGGAGGAGTTTGGATTTGATATCCCGCTTTATCACTACCCGAAGGAGTCTCAAAGCGGCTAACATTCTCCTTTTCCTTCCTTCCCCACAACAAACACTCTGTGAGGTGAGTGAGGCTGAGAAACTTCAAAGAAGTGTGACTGGCCCAAGGTCACCCAGCAGCTGAATGTGGAGGAACGGGGATGTGAACCCGGTTCACCAGATTACGAGTCTACCGCCCTTAACCACTACACCACATTGGCAGGAGTCTGAACATTCCAAGGAAATTGCAACCAAACAGGGTAGTTTTGGTACAGTCTTTGAATTATGCCTAAAGATGCTACTTTATTTGAGCCCCGTAACAGCACAAGTATCTTGAAGAGTACAGTACAGAAATGTTTACAGAATCTAGTCCAACCTTCTGCTTAATGTAGGAAATCTAGAGCTAAAGCATTTGCAATACATGGCTGTCTAGCCTCTACCTGGAGTCTTCCAGTGAGAGAGACCACCATCCCTAGGTACATGGCTCTATTGCTGGATTACTCTTACTGAAGTTTCTCCTAATGTTCAACTGAAATCTCTACTTCTGCAGATCTATTCCTGCCACTTGGGAGTAGCAGAGATTCCTTTCTATTGTGTGACAGCCCTTCGGTCCCTTCAAACCTTCTGCTCTCATGGCTAAACATACAGTTCATATACCGTATTTTTCGCTCCATAGGACGCACTTTTTCCCCTCCAAAAATGAAGGGGAAATGTGTGTGCGTCCTATGGAGCGAATGCAGGCTTTCGCTGAAGCCTGGAGAGCGAGAGGCATCGGTGCGCACCGACCCCTCTCGCTCTCCAGGCTTCAGGAAGCTATCCGCAAGCCTTGCAAGCCCGGTGGGAGTTCCCGCAGGCTTGCAGGCAGCAGCCTGCAGCCCCGGCGAGTGTCCGCAAGCCTTGCACCCCCGGCAGGAGGTCCCGCCAAGCGCGCGAGGCTTGGGGCAGCAGCCTGTCGCCCGAAGCACGGGGAGCCCTCCGGAGGGCTCCCCGTGCTTCGGGCGAGTGTCTGCAAGCCTTGCGCGCCCGGCAGGAGGTCCCGCCGAGCGCGCGAGGCTTGGGGCTGCAGCTTGTCGCCCGAAGCACGGGGAGCCCTCCGGAGGGCTCCCCGTGCTTCGGGCGAGTGTCTGCAAGCCTTGCGCGCCCGGCGGGAGGTCCCGCCGAGCGCGCGAGGCTTGGGGCTGTAGCTTGTCGCCCGAAGCACGGGGAGCCCTCCGGAGGGCTCCCCGTGCTTCGGGCGAGTGTCTGCAAGCCTAGCGCGCCCGGCGGGAGGTCCCGCCGAGAGCGCGAGGCTTGGGGCTGCAGCTTGTCGCCCAAAGCACGGGGAGCCCTCCGGAGGGCTCCCCGTGCTTCGGGCGAGTGTCTGCAAGCCTTGCGCGCCCGGCGGGAGGTCCCGCCGAGCGCGCGAGGCTTGGGGCTGCAGCTTGTCGCCCGAAGCACGGGGAGCCCTCCGGAGGGCTCCCCGTGCTTCGGGCAAGTGTCTGCAAGCCTTGCGCGCCCAGCAGGAGGTCCCGCCGAGCGCGCGAGGCTTGGGGCGGTAGCCTGCAGCCCGAAGCACGCGAGGCTTGGGGCGGCAGCCGCGGCGGGGGGGGGGGGAATAATTTTTTTTATTCATTCCCCCCCCCCCAAAAAAAACCGAGGTGCGTCCTATGGGCCGGTGCGTCCTATAGAACGAAAAATACGGTAACCTTTTCTCATATGATGTCTCATCAATCCCACAGACCACCTTGGTTGCCCTCTAATTTTTCTACATCCTTCTCACAGTCCTCCTCCACAACTGGACACAATACTCCAAAGATGAGATCTGTCTAGTATAAAATGAATTGTAACTATTATTTCTCATGAGATGGAAACTATGGTTTCTATTAATGCAGCCTAAAACTGCATTAGCATCACATTTCAGAGCCAGGTGAATCAATAGTTTGAGCAGAAGATGGCTTTATACATTCACCGTATCATTTTAATAATAATAATAATAATAATAAATTTTATTTATATCCCGCCCTCCCCAGCAGAAGCCGGGCTCAGGGCGGCTAACAACACTAAAATAGTGCAACATTATAAAAACATCAAAGAATTAATTAAAATCAAAATTGATGGCAACCATAAACTAAAGTATTGTAAAGATTGCCAAAGGAGGGAGTCAGGCTGCGCCCTGACCAAAGGCCTGGTGGAACAGCTCTGTCTTGCAGGCCCTGCGGAAAGATGTCAAGTCCTGGAGGGCCCTTGTCTCTTGTGACAGAGCGTTCCACCAGGTTGGAGCCACAGCCGAAAAGCCCTGGCTCTAGTTGAGGCCAGCCTAACCTCTCTGAGGCCTGGGACCTTCAAGATGTTTTTATTTGAAGACCGTAAGTTCCTCTGTGGGGCATACCAGGAGAGGCGGTCCCGTAGATACTATAAGACACTATATTACTTTTAAGATACTTTTAAGACACTATATTATGCTGAAGATTCCTTGCTTACCTGGGGAAATTATGTAGAAGAAATTCTTGAATCCATCCATCCAAACTTCTGCAAGTCGTCTATTATTTTTATTAATAATCTGCCCTGTCCCTCCTGGGAAAGTGTAAGGAGTGGCTTTTCGAAAAACGTGTCCAACATGCGAACATGTTACAATTTCCAAAGTTCCCCCACACTGCCAAATCTGAAAATGTCAAGAGTTCACCATAAACATATTTCTATTGTATTTTAGGGAAAGAAAGGTTCTGATTACTATGCAAACTATAACTGCATGAGTAATAATTCTGCATTATAATTTTACTAATTATATTTACACATCACTCTTGACCAGTGGTTATCACCCTTCACCATTTCATGGAGAACTCATCACAGATGTCCCACTTCCAGCCCATGTGAAATCATATCCAGATTACGTAGCAAGACCATTCTGTTGCAGCAAGGACATTGGGCACTTACCAGTATTACTGAAACATCATAATGGTAGCATGACAGCTCTACCCAAGTTTAACTATTCTTCAGTCAACTGCACATGCAGATACTGGGATGTCCTAGAACTTTTGATCAGAGCTGTGAACCATGTGCTTTGCAGTACTGCACCAAAGCACTCTGGCAAAGCAGCTGTTATCTCTCTTCCCTGAATTTGTTTTTAATTTTAAAAAATAATCTATCGTTGAAAGATAGAATTTGCACCTTTTCTCTGGTAACATTCAAAATATGTCTGCCTACCATAACTAAGCTGCACTACCTGGGAATAAAAATGAAGTTTACTTACTCTGAATGAAATTTCTAGGTTTTCTCCTCCCCATATATCCATTCCTGCGTCGTATGTCCCAATTTCTTGAAAATAGTCCCTATCTATAGAAAAAAGGCCTCCTGCCATTGTAGGCGTCCTAAAGAAATATGAAAATGTTTTAAATCCAACTCTGACATTTATTATTACATTTATTACTCTTAGCAGTGAACTCTATCCCAACAAAAATATAGCTAAAATTGGGCCAGAGGGTGAAAAAGAGGGAGGCATTTGCCAGTCTGGGAGTACAGGAAGGCAGCACAGATTTGAAGGATAAGGTATGTTGCAGCATCCTGAACTGCATCTAATGCCAGTCCAACTCAGAACATTAATATCAAAAAAATTAATACAGTGGTGCCCCGCAAGACGAATGCCTCGCGAGACGAAAAACCCGCTAGACGAAAGGGTTTTCCGTTTTCAATGCGCTTCGCAGGACGAATTTCCCTATGGGCTTGCTTCGCAAGACGAAAAAGTCTTGCGAGTCTTGAGATTTTTTTCGCTTTCCCCCCCTTTTTCTAAGCCGCTAAGCCGCTAATAGCCTTTTAGCCGCTAAGCCGCTAAGCCTTTAATAGCCGCTAAACCGCTAATAGCGCTAATCCGCTAAGCCGCTAATAAGATTGCTTCGCAAGATGAAAAAACCGCTAGACGAAGAGACTCGCGGAACGGATTAATTTCGTCTTGCGAGGCACCACTGTACATGATTAACTTAGGTCCATTAATTTCCATAGGCAGTATCCAGTTAAGCAATTATGTTTGCACAAGCACTTCCTCTCTTTGTGCACCCCATAACCATGCTCTGGAGGGTTGGGGAAAACCCCCAGAGCATGTTTAAGGAAGAAGTTCTGTTGTGCCAAAACAGCGTTGTTTCACTGCCGCAGGTTTAGAAAAGGTGACATACTAATCACTAACTTGGAATGGACCTCCCTGTCCAAACTACAGTGTTACCTTGGGTTACAGATGCTTCCGGTTACAGACTCCACTAACCCAGAAATAGTACCTCGGGTTAAGAACTTTGCTTCAGGATGAGAACAGAAATCGCGCAGCAGCGGCACAGTGGCAGCGGGAGGCCCCATTAGCTAAAGTGGTGCTTCAGATTAAGAACAGTTTTAGGTTAAGAATGGACCTCCAGAACGAATTAAGTTCTTAACCCGAGGTACCACAGTAGATGCTCACAGTTAAGGGAGAACACACTTCCTAGTGTTCAACCTGCAATTACTTATTACTAAGAGTTGTATGATCTACCTGTTTCAGCAGGCTTTCTAAGATGTGTCTTAATTTACTGGGGTTTTTTAAATCAAGTTAATGGTTGCTGATTACATATCATATTTCCCTCACAGTTCCTTGCACCTTCAGAGTTCTTTTTAATGTAGAAATGGACTTGGGAACTGAGTAAACCTGGATTGTATTATTAGACACATGAATGAAGGGATATCCCAATAATGCTCATCAGCTCCCTTTACCTGACTGGAAGGGTCCTGTCACCTTTCCTTCGGTCCATTTCTCTCTGTGGAACAGGATACCACCGGAAATTCAACTTCCAGTTGAACCCACCGTAAGTCATATCAGAACCTGCCATATATTCAAATGTATCATCGCTGATTACATCAATAATTGGACAAACTACTGTTCTCCTAAAGAAAGAAATGGCATAGACCATTAGAAAAAGGCAAGAATACAGGAACAAAATACAGCCCTTGTTACATACAATATCAGCCCTATACCACAAATTGAGCATCTCATTTCCTGTTCATCTCTGAAAAGGTTTCAGTTTTAGTACATGATAGACATGATCCAGCTCATGTTAAGTATCTACAAGTGTCTTTGAACTAGCTTCAGTTATTTCAATGAGGCTTAAAAGGTTCGTTTTTGTCCGGCTCATGCTCACTTTATACCACAGCAACATAGAATACAAGAAACTATGCTATGTTATTAAACAAAGTAATGATCAAACACTTGAAATAGTCCTTTATCTGCAAGAGCTGTCACTTCTATTGTACGTGGGGTGAAGGGTAGATAAGAAATCTTATAAATAATAGATGGAAATAAGATACAGTTCCAACCAAGGATGAATGGCAAGAAAAATTAATGGGCTATGCAGAAATGGCTAAGCTTACTGGACTAATAAGGAACCAAGATGAGGGAACTTTTAAAAAAGAATGGGGAAATTATCTGGAGTATTTTAAAAATCATTGCAAACAGTTAACTGCATTAGCAGGATTAACTGAAGATGAGCAGTTAAACTATTAAACTTTCAAAGTTGAGAGTAACAATTATAAGGAGTTACAGGGGAGGTGCATAAATCAAAAGTGAAAATAGAAGAAACCACAGAAAGGGGGGAGGGAAGTCAAACTATGATGTATGTATGTGTGATGAGGTATCAATTATTGTAAAATTGGAAATTGGAAAAAAATAAAAAGAAGAAAGAAGAAATCTTAGAAATTAAATAATGCAGGATAGTAGACTGAAGCTCACATTAACCACATTCAAAAGTGTTACCTCTCTAAACAAGGTATTTGTATTCAGAGCCAGATGGGCTAGCAGTTAGGGCAGGAAAATCCTTAAATGAAACAAAGGTTTAACTTGGTAGAATGGTAGGTTCCTATGTACCTCAGAGAACAGGTTGCTTGATTTCCGGAGAAACATGCTACAAGGCATGAGCATAACACAGAAAACAATAGTAACAGGCTATGGCAGGATATCTGAGGTGTCACAGTTATTAATTATACATATAGTTGTACAGTGGTACCTCGGTTTAAGAACAGTCCAGTTTAAGAACGATTTGGTTTACAAACTCCACAAAAGCAGAAATAGTGTGTTGGTTTAATAACTTTACCTCAGTCTAAGAACGGAATCCGAATGGTGGAAGGGCACCGGCGGTGGGAGGCCTCATTAGGGAAAGCGTGCCTCAGTTTAAGAACGGCTTTGGTTTAAGAACGGACTTCCGGAATGGATTATGTTCGTAAACTGAGGTACCACTGTATCTGCAATACATCCATACTGCATTTGAAGATTACCAAGGTCTGTCACTGCTCTTTAATTAATCCTTTGTGCAAATATTCTTCTACTACAAATTTCTTATATTCTAAGGATTAATGAAGTTTACCCACTATGTCCAAGGATGAGTCACGCTTAAAAAAACAGATTTGCTGCATTAGTCAGTATTAACCTTTAACATGTTTTATAAAATAAGCACCTGTCTAATTTTATCCGTGCTAGCAGTGGCTCCAGCCATCCTACTGTACATTCACAATGAGCATCTAAAAAGGTGATGACTTGGCCTTTAGAAGCAGCAGCTCCTTTCAATCTGGCTCTGATCAGTCCAGAACGCTGCTCCATTCGAATCACATAAACTGGTACTCGTAATTTCTTCACATAGTTCTCCAAGGGTCTCTTCAAGAACTCTAAAAAGTATGGCAAGCGAAAGATAAAATAAATGTAGCATTCAAGCTACATGTACTCATAATTTTAGTAAGAACTCTTAAAATGGCTTATGTCTAAATGAACTCTCAACAAGAATAGTCAAAAGGGGGCAGAACAATCCAGATATCAACACTAAATTTAAGACTGAATATACTATGAATACTCTGCAATAACAGAACCAGGACACACACGTTATGCTCCAAATTGCAGATTTTAATGGAAGATTAAAACTCCCTTTTTCTGGTTCAGGATGGTGACTTTTTCCACATGTAAGCAAAACAACTAATCGGTATTTATCCACTATTTTTCTTCTAAATGAAAAATTAGCACTTTTAAATTATGCAAGGAGTAAGTATTGTATTCTTGATGTTTCTTTTTCCAGTGCAAAAGTGAAATATTATGCAAATCTACTGGGAATATGGCAGCAGCAGATACAAAGGTAAAGCTGAATGTTTGCTTTATTCAGTTCAGCCAACTGATGCTAAAATTTGAAACCCACTTTCTCCAGATTAGGAAATCTTTGTAGAAGCCTAATTTCTTAGTTACAGAGTATTTAACCAGCATGTAAACAGAGGTTGCATTTTCTGCCTGCATCCTTCAGTTTGATAAACTTCAAACCCAATTTATTTTAAACCAAGTTCCATGTGAGTCACAGAAGCACCATCAAGGAAAACATTAATATAGTACTATGCAGCTATGTACAACTTGAAGAGTCAGGTATACATGGTTTCAGAGTACTATACTATACACAGTACTATACACAGTTTACTTAAGTACTATAAAACTCTTAGGGACACGGGTGGCACTGTGGTCTAAACCACTGAGCTGATCAGAAGGTCAGCGGTTCAAATCCCCGTGATGGGGTGAGCTCCTGTTGCTTGGTCCCTGCTCCTGCCAACCTAGCAGTTTGAAAGCACGCCAAAGTGCAAGTAGATAAATAGGTACTGCTCTGGCGGGAAGGTTAACGGCGTTTCCATGCGCTGCTCTGGTTTCACCAGAAGCGGCTTAGTCATGCTGGCCACATGACCCAGAAAAACTGTCTGCGGACAAACGGCTCCCTTGGCAAGTAAAGCGTGATGAGTGCCGCAACCCCACAATCATTTGCGACTGGACTTAACTGTCAGGGGTCCTTTACCAGGTTTTACATTTATAAAACTCTTAAAAGCAAAGCTCACATAACAGCTTTTTATTCCAACACTGCTTCAATGAAGAAATCCATAATAATAATAATTCTACATAAAGGCAAAAGAATTCTCTTAAGAAGCAGGTTCAGCACCATTCCAAAGGAAAAACAGAATGTGGATGCACTGTACTTATCAATATGGCAAAATCCAACTAAAAAGTGATTTAGAGATTAAGCAAGCACTATTTAATGAATATTCATTTCATGCATGTTTGAGCATTAAGGGCACCCTAGGTTATTTGAGGAGTGTGATTTACTTTACCCTGGCATAGAGTAATCTCTATTTCAACATATGCAGTCTGTGAAGTCTGGACTGCTTCCAGTGGGTAGCTTTAATGAATTCATTAAATTCAAAAGAGTGAATGTTATGTACCAGTATGGATAATGTTTTTAGCACAGAGAAGCATGGATTATATATTATGCTATATACTTGCTATACAAGTTTATATAAGGGCTATGGTAAGTAAAAAACTGATGATTACAAACAGGGTTCAAAATTAGCAGGGCACCAGGCGAATTTTGTGCCTAAAGATTCTCCATTTGTCAGCACCTCAAAAAGTCTAGGTGCCACTTTTTGTGCCTGGTTGACACTCAAGGATTACTGAAATGCATGTGCTTTGAAGCTTCAAAGTATATGTTAAGGATAGACAATATGTTAAGGAGTTTAACAATAAAGAGTAGAGTGTTTTGAAAAATGAAGTATGGTACCAATATTGTTATGGTAAACACCAAATTAAACATGTATTAACAATTTCTGTTAAAAATGTGATATTAACAATATTTCACTTATGAGAATTGTGTATTAGCTCATGCTTATTAAAGTAATAAATAGAAAGCATTGCTGCCCCACCCCAAAATGGCAACTAGACATTCTTGTTTTGGCGCCTACAACCCAAGTTCCAGAAGCCATTTCGCTCCTAGCTTTTCTGTCCCAGTTTCTAATACCGATTACAAAACCACCTAAAAGAATCAGGTTGCTTTTTAAAATTGATTTTTTAAAAGTGTGAATACTGCATTTCTCTTAAATAATCATATATGATGTCAGGTTTAGGGAAAGTAAAAAAGGCCTGGCCCAGCCAAAATGGGGTTTGCA
This sequence comes from Podarcis pityusensis, assembly GCF_964106645.2. Lineage (NCBI taxonomy): Eukaryota > Metazoa > Chordata > Lepidosauria > Squamata > Lacertidae > Podarcis > Podarcis pityusensis. Next base: position 5,288,207 of record NC_138038.1, on the reverse strand, counting down.
GACCTGCAAAGTTATGCACAAAGTGTTTTGCAACACCGCACTTCCCCATTGCTATCTATAACTTGAATCAATTCCTCTACCAGATGCATCTGACTTAAAGAAGGCTTTCTCAAATATAAATATTTACACTCTACCTATCAAAACAGGCATTTCATTTTCACCTGATGAAAACTGCTCTAATCTGTCCAGTAACTACAGGTATATCAGCAACCGGCATTTCATTTTTGTTTGCTACTCAGTTTTTTGAATTCATGCAATATGCCCAAACTGCACCTTATGCAATCTTACCTCTTTCACTAGCATCATCTACCAGAATAATTTCTTCCAGCATGTGTCGCGGTGACCGGTTGATGACACTATGTACAGTTCGCAAGAGAGTACTCCAAGCTTCATTGTGAAAGACAATTACAACACTTGTTGTAGGAAGGTTATCTGGATATACTTTTGTCTTACACCTAAGACAAAACACAAATAAAGCAAAGCAGTAATAAATGAACCCTTTATTATTACATTTGAATAAAAAAAATATTCTCTAATATTCTCTTTATATTAAAAAATATAAGGTAGGGACAAGGAGAACTTCCCTGGGGACGGTGTTTCATCAATGGGTTGTCATCCCTGAAAAGGCCCTTTCCCCAAGCTTTTTGCAAATAGGCCCTTGTTCACTGACGCATTCAGAACTCACCTGTAAAAATGCCCTTTGACCCATGTTACACTAGCCATTTCAATTGACTACTTCAACTGAAACACTGAAGCAAGAAGGCTGGTAATAGCATTAACTTTCATAGGTCATCAATGAATGAACAAGAAAATTATGGGTACAGTTAGCTGTGTGAAACATGCTTCATGCAGAATAGAATGTCTGGATGCAGAATGAATTTCCTGACAGGTCTACTGCTCAATTAAAATAGTTCTAACACATGAAGAGGATTTCCAGGTTATGCTTAAAGATTGCAAAGAGTAATCCTTTATAATTAATCAGAGACTAGCTGAAGATGCCATTGGTGACCTCGCCACCATCAATGCTCCAAGCACTGAGTGAACCATCGTATCAGAAACTCTGGCCCAATAACAGCTAATCAGAACAGAACTACAACTTGCAAAGTACTGGATCAAGCTCTACATACACAAGAGGCAGAAACAGTCTTGAAGGAGGCAGACCAGTATCTCAAATGTTATTCTAACAATGGGGTTTCCCAATATCTGTAATGCTACCCATCCTAGAGAAGTGCTTTCAGGATGCTGGTATTTCTAAAGAACTGTATTTGTCTGCCACACTAAGTACATTCTTAGTGCCTTGATCCAAAAGGTTCTCCTTTTTCTCTATGAAGGTATATTAAGCTGAGTTTTAGATACCCCACACAAGAAAGCAGCAAATGCACCTCAGGTCTCCTCCATTAGCATGGAATATAGCCGCTCCTATTACTCCTATGAAAACAGTGTAAGACCCCAAGAATATGCAAACAGCTTCCTTCCTGTCCAGTTTCAAATGTACTACTTATCCTAGAAGCCTATTCTCCCAGTCTCATGAGACAACAGTTCCCCCTGGTAGGGAGGTGCACCTCAAAAACCCCAGTATCCATCAAATGCAAAAGAGGATCACAATTTGTTTGCTAACAAGAAAGTCTTTTTGTTAGTGAGCCTGGACGCTCCTTACAAGGAAAATTAAACTGTTTGGCTTTTAACCAGTTAAACTAACTTACATGTCACAAAACATCAAGTAGCTTTGACAACTCGGAAAGGAGAGGACGTTCTCATTCAAGTGGAAAAAAACTTACAATCTAATAAAGAGAAGCTATCACCGACAGTTAGAATGTAATCTTTTCAGTATATTTAGGAATATGGAATATTCTATTAAAGTAGCAAACTAGTAACAAAATGGTTTAAAATTAAAGGAATTGAGTACTACACTAGTTGCCCTGCTTTAAGACATACTGACACTTATTTCAAAGTTCTGTTACTTACAGTTATTTTTAAAAAGAAAGCCACAATTTCAGTAGGAAAGGTAAGCAGCCTTCAAATTTGGATAGAAACTCAAAGGAAAGGGTATTTTCAAACTCCCCACAAGAAAAGGAAATTGGTGAATCTGTGCATCAAGCAGAGAGCTGTGTTTTTTTCTGTTTTTTCTGCTAGAAGTGAAGAACTGATTGAGTCAGGATTGAGAACTGGTAAAGCAGAATAGATTACAATATGTCAAGGCATGAAAGGCAGTCCTTGATATTTTGATACTTTGCCTATTGTTTCTATTGACTGAGGTAAATGTGGGAATGCATCCTATTAGCCAAAAAATATTGAATAGATTAAAATATACAATGCATGGTAGCTACACACACAGAAGTTGAAATCCCCTCCCCACAGCAAGACAAGACAAATGAAGCTGCTGCCTGGCTGACCAAAACAGACCTTTACAAAAACAGATTTGATAGGATATTCATGAGAACCATTGAAATTCCAAGTCACAAGTAATGTTGAGACATGGAAAAGGGCTTCCATACAGCAGGCTCTTTTGGCTGTATGAGAAAACTTCTGAAGCTCCTTTAGTGCCTGCAGCAACACTAACCTGCTTTATTATCATAGTTATAAAGGTAAAGGTAAAGGTACCTCTGCCCATATGGGCCAGTCGTTACCGACTCTAGGGTTGCGCGCTCATCTCGCTCAAGAGGCCGAGAGCCGGCGCCGTCCAAAGACACTTCCGGGTCACGTGGCCAGTGTGACAAAGCTGCAACTGCCGAGCTAGCACCAGTGCTGCACACGGAAACGCCGTTTACCTTCCCGCTATAAAGCGGTACCTATTTATCTACTTGCACTTAAGGGTGCTTTCGAACTGCTAGGTGGGCAGGAGCTGGGACCGAACGACGGGAGCTCACCCCGCCGCGGGGATTCGAACCGCCGACCTTACGATCAGCAAGTCCTAGGCACTGAGGTTTTACCCACAGCGCCACCCGCGTCCCAAATCATAGTTATAAAATATATTTAAAGCCACCTAGCTGTGAAGCAGAGGTACAGTCAAACCTTGATTCCGGAACGGCTTAGTTGCTGAAAAAATCGGCTCCCAAACACCGCAAACCCGAAAGTAAGTGTTCCGGTTTGCGAAGGTTTTTTGGAAGCTCAACATCCAACGCAGCTTCCGCTTGAGTGCAGGAAGCTCCTGCAGCCAATCGGAAGCCGCGCCTTGGTTTTCAAATGGTTCCAGGAGTCGAACGGATTCCCAGAATGGATTCAGTTCGAGAACCAAGGTACCACTGCATAAGATTCTTAATCTAGGAGGAAATGTCTATGTAGATCACCTAAAACACAATAAAATATTCTACAGCAGTCTTCAAAGACCCAGGGTCTTGAGCTGGCTCTATGTTAACAGCAGAATAAGGTTAACAAAGGACCACTGGCATCCAATTAGACAGTCCAATAAGACATTTCAAGTCTAAAGATACCCTAGTGGCTAATCAACCCATATTCAACTGATTACATTCTATGTACCCACAAACAGGTAAAGTTCATCAATTGTGATTACCATGGATTATCGGAAGCAGAACTGGTCAAAACTGCTAATAATTCTAGGCAACCCGCAGACGAGGCCAAGCATGTCACTGGTTCAAAATAGTTCAAAAATGCCACAAATGGAAAAAGTACTGCAGGAAATACATCACACACACACACACACACACTCCCCAAGATATGTTTTATAGATGTACAGCACAATCTTATATACATCATAGGAGCCAACTCCTAGGGGCCAAGGGGGCTTTGGCCCACAAATAAAATATTTGAAGGGGCCAGGGCCCCCCAAGGTTGATGGGCATTGCTATTCAAATGTTGCTAGTGTGTCATGTCATGTGATCGATTGTGGGGTGGGGCTTACCTGGGCCCCCACAATATTTCATTCAAGTTGGCACCCTTGTTAATACGTATCTACTCAAAATAAGTCACAATAAAGTAAGTGAGACATTATCCCATATAAATGGGCACAGGACTGCATCTAAAAGACATGAAGCGAGATTTTGTTCCATACAGGATATATCAAGCTTGAACGCCTGTTTTGTAATCCAACCCAACAGGCAGGATGATAACAATGAACTTAATTGCCAATGGTTCGGAAAACAGGCACAAGACAAATGCATAGCGGAACATTTCCTGAAGAAACAGCAGGGCTAAACAGCAATACTTTTATGATAGGAATTTGTGTGTTAAGTCTCCAAGAGACACTACTCCATCTAGTAGCCTATGTATACTAAATCTTTTCAGCATCCACACACTGGTTTGTAGTCAAGTTCAAGTCTGACCTTAACAGTTATTTCATAATTTACCTGACATCAAGAGAATGAAAATTTCCTCTCTTCTGATATAAGAAAGTTGCAATATCTCATGATTCAAGTAGAAATCTTCTTTAGACCCTAGAAACAAAATCCAAAATGGTCCTTAAAACCATTGTGGTTAGAGATTCAAGCAGAATTCATATAAAGAAAGTTCTGAAGATTTTCTGGTGCTTATGGCATAAGCCAGCTGCCCCCCAAGAGAGCTTTCTGGTGAAAAACTTAAAATTCTGTTCTTTGCCGTATAAAATTATTTTACATGTTAACTAGATGAAGGCTGAAATACCAGACTGTATGTATTAGTAAAAGATGTTACAAATCTAGGATATGTAAAGTTAGTTATTTTTGAGAAGAAAAATTAAAAAGATTTAGACTTCTGTTTTTTTCCCAGGAAAATCCACTTTTAAAATGTAACTGCCTAAAGAAAATCCTAGGTCAATTCTGTCATGGGCTCCAAACATGGAGTATTGCTGGGTATTTAAGAGAAGCAACTCTTAAGAGTCTCCAATTCTCCTCTAGGACAGAAGTTCCTAGAAAGAACAAGAAGCACAGTGGACTGACGTATTAGCACCTCCTTTGCTTGCAATCAACTAGGAATGTTGGAGGCTGATCTCCTCAGTTTACTTTATTGTCAGGGCTTTTTTTCAGCCAGAACTCACTGGAACTCAGTTCCGACACCTCTCAGGTAGGCGCCATTGTCATTGTAAGAGAAAAAGGCAGGCATTCATGATGAGTTCCGGCACCTCTTTTTCTAGAAAAATAGCACTCCTTATTGTGAAACCTACTTAAAATCTAGTTCAAAGCCAAACCTTGTGAGGGTCTTGAGCAACCATAACTCTAAACATTGGAGGTGATGTTCCTATCATCCTTCTTACTAATACATTACCTCCACAGAGGTTATTGAAGTACACACTTTATGACATTTTGGTTGGTCTCGTAAAGCTATTGCCCTAATGAGGATTTTTGAATTTTTATTGTGGGCCAAAATGGACACTTTTGGTGTTAAAGCTGCTTTACCTTTCCCAGAATTACCTGAAATATTATCTAAAAGCATACAGTAGTCATGGAAAAGAGAGCACACAAGAGAAATAAGCATGAATTTTTGAATGAATGCACATCAAGACTGGGGAGAGGATAACACCCTACCAATGGAATAAACCTCAAGCCACAGATGCATTCAACTTTGGGGTTGTGGACAAGACAAAATCTGGCACCCAAAGATCAAAACCATCCATCAAAACCTTTTCCACTGTTGAGACTTCAGAAAACTTCCAAAAGATCACCCAATTCATACAACTGAAAATATATTACATAATCACTAGTGGGATAATATTCTTCATTTTTTACATGGAATTCCAAATTAAATTAAATAGGTCTGAATGCAAGAAATCAAGATTTAAAGTTAAGGACTAGATGTGCACATTAGACCAGACAAAAAAATACTTCGTCAAAGTATTTTCAAAACATTACTTTTACTAGATCAGATCAACGTGTTTAATAATTATGCTAATTACAAAAAAATAGTTCATTCCATTGTTTCACAATAGCAATTAACTTTTTAAAGGCACATATGCTCAGTAGGTAGACAGTCTGAGAAACATAATGGGTATTAACCAAGATGCAAGACCTTGTTCATACATCTAAATAAAAATACAATCCATACATAACTAATTTAATGTATGTGAAAAGTCCAAAATAGAGTTGTATATCCACGCACAAGTTAAAAACAAGATGTGTCTCCAAGCGAGTTTTACATACCCTGATCTAAGAGTATGGGCAGCACTCAAGTGACAAGTGTTGCTGAGCAGGTGATTTTCATAACTTTTTGTACTGCTTTTCAACTTTAAAATGAAAATATAAACCAAAGAACAAAAAAACCTATCAGATATGAACAGCAGAATCAAACAATTCAACTACCAAAGGAGGAACAGAAAAGAAAAGTTTTTAACCTGCCTCAAGAAAGAAAGAAAAGATAGTCATACAAATCTATGGGTGGATATAAAAACATACCAGGTCAGCAACAGAGAAGGCGCCATTTCTTGCAAAGATTAATCAAGCCTTCACATGTGATCTTTAGCACAGCTTTGTTAGTAGATGATGGTGATTTATTTTGTACCCTGCCCATCTGACTAGGCCACCGCAGCTACTCTAGGTGGCTTCCAACAGAATTTACAAATACAAACACACATAAGATATTAAAAACTTCCTGATACAGGGCTGCCTTCAGATGTCTCCAGAAGATGCTCCTTCAGGTATGCAGGGCCAAAGCTATTTAGGGCTTTAAAGGTCAGCACCAACACTTTAAATAGTGCTCGGAAACATACTGGGAGCCAGTGTAGATCTTTCATGACCGGTGTTACATGGTCTCAGCAGCCACTCCCAGTCACCTGTCTGGCAGCAGCATTCTGGATTAGTTGTAGATTCTGAGTCACTTTCAAAGGTAGAGCACATTGCAGTAGTTCAAGTGGGAGATAACTAGAGCATATACCACTCTGGTGAGACAGGGCACCGGCAGATAGGGTCTCAGCCAACATGCCAGATGGGGCTGGTAGATACCTGCCCTGGACACAGAATTGACCTGTGCCTCCATGAGCAGCTGTGAGTCCAAAATGACTCCCAGGGTGCTCTCCTGGTCCTACAATGCCACAGTTACCCCATTCAGGACCATGGAGTCCCCCACACCACCCACTGAACATGGGAGATAGTTAGTACTTTTGTATCTTTTCAAAACATGCCTGAATCTCTCCCTTCACCTGAATCATCTTTCATCTCTTGGTAGATTCTGCCCCTTTTGTAGGTGAGATGATCCTTTTTACCTAGATTCAGTCTGAGTTGAGATTGGAAAGGCTTGCAGATCAGATAAAAACATCATGCAGAACAAAGCTGCCCGCTCCCTGTCCCTCAGAAACAGTACTTCTGTCTTGTCAAGATGAAGCCTCAATACACTGACTGCCATCCATCCTACAACTACCTCCAGACACTCACACAGGATGTTCACAGCCTTCACTTAAGAGAGGTAGAGCTGGGTATCATTCACATACTGGTGAACACCCAGCTCAAATCCCCTGATGATCTCTCCCAGTAGTTTCATACAGATGTTGAAAAGCATGGGGAGGTGAGTGCCCAGGGGTCCGAACACTCATCTCCCAACATCACTTTCTGGATACGGCCCAGAAGGAGCAGTACCACTAGACCTATATGGTCCAGAAGGATACCATGGCCAATGGTGTCAATAGTTGCTGAGAGATCCAGCAGAACCAGGAAAGTTTTCACCTCTTTCCCTGGCCTGCAAGAGATCATCAACCAGTGTGACCAGGGCAATTTCAGTCCCAGGGTGGGGTCCAAATGGTCTTCATCCTCCAGACACGCTTGGAAGTATTCCACAACCACTCGCTCAATCACCTTGCCCAGGAATGGAAGATTTGAGACTGGGTGATGACTGGCTATAGTGGCCAGGTCCATAAATGGCTTTTTAAAAGAAGTGTTTTAATAACCGGCTCTTTAAGGGGTTCTGGGAAGACTCTCTTATAGAGGGAGGAATTAACACCCCCCCCCCCACACACACACACATACACACACACACATCCCATTGCTCAGCCCTGTCTTGCACACTATTATGAACCAGGACAGGCAAGTGTCAAGAAGACAAGTGGCATGTTTCACTGGTTACACTAGCAAGCAGCCTGTCCCCATCTTTGGGGGCAACAGGTCAGAAGGAGCAGTTATTCTGAGATAATCAAGACCCAAACAATTAGGAGTTTATAAAAAATGAAAACCAGCACTAGAATTGGGCTCAGAAATACCTTGCTTGCCATGATTTGTGAGAAGGGGGAGTGGAGGGTTGCCTCCTGCAATAGTTGATTTCATTGACTGCCACTTATTTGATAAGCCTATGCACTTATAACCCCAGCTGTTAAATTAGGCTGACAAAATTCCATTCACAGTGCTTTGTATGCACCTGATCCAGCAATACTGGAATCGGAAAAGTTGAACTTACCATGAAGTTCCTTACTGTTTGTGTTTATAGACCAGGCAGCATTTATCCTGCCTTTCTAATTGGTTCCTATTACTCACATAAGTTTACATCAAATAAACGCCTGCAATTCATAATACAAAATATATAACACCCAAACAATATAAAAATACTTTAAAAGGCAGAGTCAAAGACTTTGTGACCTATGTAGATAGAACACTCTCAGAGTCAAGGCTTTTACTTCAGTATCCTCCAGCAACATGAGGCACAAAACAGTGCCATTTTTCTAGAAAAAGAGGTGCTGGAAGTCACCATAAACACATCCCTTGTTCTCTTATAATGGCAATGGCGCCCACTGGAGAGGTGCCAGAGCTAAGTTATGGTGATGTTCCAGCTGAAAAAAAGCCCTGGACACAAAGGACAGTTACTAAAGCAGGAGCAAATAGCCAATCAGGGAATTAGGAGATGGGATAAAGTAAGGTGTCAGAAGGCAGAACAGAGGGGTTTCTTATGGAAACCTTGATCTACTCTGGCTATGAACCCTGTACTCACTGGAACTGAACTCAAGGATGGTCTGCCTGCCCTCCTACAATAGGGTTGCCAATTTTTTTGAGCCAAGCATATATGGAATGTTGAGCAACTGCCATGAGTGCTGCTTATAAAGATGTCTGACATGCCTTTTAAGACTTGGGTCAGAGCCCTTGATCTAAGACACCCTAGATAAAAGCCATCTATGATAGAAGCAAAGGAGGGAATAACTGGTTGACATTTGTGCCAGTGTTGGAGAACCTTACTTGTGGTTGCACAAAGTAAGGCCAACATATCTGTATCACTGCAGAGGAGCAAACCTCTTTCCAGCTCTGCAAGATCTGAACACCATGGTCTCTGTGGCTATTGTGAAGCCAACAGAATCACCTCCATCCCCAGTGTTCTCACCTTAAGGAGCACACTTGGAAAAACAGGGGGAAAGAAAACAAGCAGTCCTTTTGACCACAGAACCAATAAAGCATTAGGCACTTCTGGTTCTTAAAACCTGGTTGTTTACTCAAGCACCCCATCTGTTTATGATCACCCTGAAAACCTCTTGGTGGAGTCCATTCTTCCAATCTTTCTTCTGGCAGTTGAGCCAGTCTGTCTGAGTATTAAATATATTCTCATTCTCCACTGCAGTAGAAAGCTGATTCTTTTAAAACTGTGTAGTAGTCAAAACATGAAGCAGCGAATTTTTTTACTTGATGAGGAAACCATGGCAGACTAGACAATTGAAAGCAGTGTCCTTGATTCCCTTGACCTTCACTGGAGCTCTAACCAGAAAAATGCCCAACTATGAATATGCATGGAGCCTCTTGGTTCCTAGGCACACAACTAGGGCTGCAGTCAGCTTTGTAAAAGTCCCAGAAGAAGAAGGGAAGACAAAGAGATGAAGCCTTGAACTGCTTCATATCACACATAAAATGGGGAAAGCAGCTGAAACTGAAGCATAGAAATGCCCAAATTGAATTCTGCCTGGTCTACAAATGGCATGAAGTCCCTTGGGCAGAGTTCTGTGAGAAACTGAGGCTGAATCATGACAGGATGGTGTTGCTGTGGGTGAGAAATTTGGGGTGTAAGAATTGGGTAGACAGCCAGTTTTGGAAAGTGTCGCAATCTCCTTGAAGGAACTTGGGTACAGTGGTACCCTGGGTTACATACGCTTCAGGTTATAGACTCCACTAACCCAGAAATATTATCTCGGGTTAAGAACTTTGCTTCAGGATGAGAACAGAAATCATGCAGCGGCAGCGCGGCGGCAGGAGGTCCCATTAGCTAAAGTGGTGCTTCAGGTTAAGAACAGTTTCAGGTTAAGAACAGACCTCCAGAACGAATTAAGTTCTTAACCCGAGGTACCACTGTACTTGATTCAGTATTGTCACTGATTCCCCAAGTAGTATTAGTGACCTATTTTCAACTTTGGCTAGTTTGCTAGCTACAGCTGTACCTGGACAAGGGTAGCAATGCCACAATAATCCATGAAGGTAAGGGGGGAAATACAAGTTTTTAAAAATAAATCTTACCTTTCTTGCTGTACCCTTTACTTCAAAGATACACCAAGAATATCACACACACAGTGTAAAAGCAAAGATAAAAATAGAATATACATAAAAATACACCATCATGGATATACAATTTTTAGTCTTGTTGAAACTGGCTCATAGCAATCATCTAAGTGGATTTGCATTCTCTTGTACCTTATTATACTACTAACCAATAAATACACTCAATTCTTCCACAAAGAGATCAGATTGTCTTCCTTCTTTGACTCTTCCAATATTTATCAATTAACCCATATTCACAATATCCCATAATTTTTCCTCCAGTGCTCACTTTTTCCCAAATACAACAGATGATCAGTCTAGCAACTGTCAATAAATTCTGAATTCCCTACTTCCAATAATATTTGATGCTTTGTTAGCCCAAATAATTAAAGGATCCATTGGCAGACACTATTATCACTTCAATAACTTTTACTATGCCAGCCGAAGATTTCACAATCTTAGAGCAAGTCCAAAATACACCATATTTGTCCGTGTATAAGACGGTGCTTTTTGCTTAAAAAATAGGCAAAAGTTGGGTGTCGTCTTATACACGGATAGTGAATGCAGAGGGGAAATGTGTGATTAATGGCAGCAGCAACTGGGCGGGTGATTAGTGGCTGCAACAAGGCCTGCTGGCGATTAGCTGTGGCTATGATAATTGGACAGGTGACTGGCGGCTGTGGCGAGGTGGGAAGGCAATTGGCAGCTGTGGCAAGTGGGTGGGTGGGCTGTTGGTGGCAGTGAGCGGGCAGACAACTGGCGGCTGTGACAAGATGTGCGATCGGCAGTGGCTGTGGCAAGCGATCAGCAGTGGCAGGCAGGTGAGTGAGCGATTGGCGGAAGTGACCTCCCCCACCCCACCCCAAAAAGCTAAACAACTTAATTCCTTCATTTTGAGTTTTTTAAAAAATAGGGGTCGTCTTATACATGGGGGCATCTTATATACGGGAAAATACAGTACTTAACATTCCAGCATCAGCTGCCTTACATCTCCAATATAAATTACTTGCATCATAGATATGACTGAGTCATAATGGTATTAAATAAACAAAAGACGAATGTATAAAAACTTGCTTTAGGTCTTGAGCTGATTGTATAAGTGACATTTTGCCAAATCTAATTCCACTGACCCAGTAACATCTCATGTCCCACGTCTCCCTACCATTTACTTTGAGAAGTACAGGTAGAGACCATTTAGCGTCTGTTCAATTGACGCATGGCAGCCAACACATAGATAATTTTGGACCCAGAAAAGGACAGAACAAAATGGGCTTATGCATGCTCTCCCGATGCACGGGGAGTGCCAGGAACACAACACCCAGGCAAATTGGGGATTGCCTGTATTAAGTGTTATATAAATAATCTTAATGATTTTGTATAATTTGCTTAGTAAATTTTATGAGTTTCCTCTCATCAAATTTACAAATTCTATCCTTTCTCTAGCGGGACGCGGGTGGCGCTGTGGGTAAAACCTCAGTGCCTAGGACTTGCCGATCGTATGGTCAGCGGTTCGAATCCCCGCGGCAGGGTGAGCTCCCGTCTTTCGGTCCCAGCTCCTGCCCACCTAGCAGTTCGAAAGCACCCCTAAGTGCAAGTAGATAAATAGGTACCGCTTTATAGCAGGAAGGTAAATGGCGTTTCCGTGTGCTGCACTGGTGCTGGCTCGCCAGAGCAGCTTTGTCACGCTGGCCACATGACCCGAAGTGTCTTCGGACAACGCTGGCTCCCGGCCTCTTAAGTGAGATGAGCGCACAACCCTAGAGTCGGACACGACTGGCCCATACGGGCAGGGGTACCTTTACCTTTTTTTACCTTTATCCTTTCTCTAAACTGCCCATGTCTTACCAATAAGGTATTGGCTATATTTCTAAACTGCAAGTATTGATAAAAGAGAGGATAATTTTGTTGTATATCATTAACAATCTGATTGCAAGTTTTAACAGTACCCTCTTTAAATAACTTTCTGTGTTCAAAATGTCCATGAATCTTTCATAAATTAATATTATACCCCCCCCCAAAAAAATCTCTTCCTATATTTCTTCATTATGTTAAAGTTCTGTGAGAAGTGATAGTTCTGGACTTGATATATGTTTATATATACTTCAAAGATCTCATAAAGATTTGGTGCATGGATTTAATTTAATACCCTTATCAAATTTTGTGTAGTGTCAGTCTTTTTAAAAAATTCTGCTGAAACAATGAATTGTTCTAATATGATAGATCTGTCTGGGTGGCCCCATTGTGGTAAATTTGTAAGCACAAGTGCAACATATTATTTACTTAAAGAAGGGAAGGCTAGTCTACCATTCTTAAAATTTGATCATTTTTGCAACAACTTTTGAGCTTTTTTCTTAACCCAAACAAAATACTGCCAGCTAGTAATTATTTTATAATTTATTCCTAATGGAAAATTTAAACGAAAGCATCTCTGGAAGCACTAACATTTTAATAGCCACTATTTTGCCCATCCATGAAATTTCCATTTGGGTCCAATGGACTATTTCTTTCTTATCTCCACAACTAATCTGTCATGAATATACTTTGCACGCCGAGGAAGTAAAGCAATCCAGAAGGGGGGCAGGACCTATGACTTACATCAAATAGGAAACACCCCCCCCCCACGGGACTGGAGTGCTATGGCACTAGCCCCCACCTGGGAATCTGGGCCAAAGCAGCTCCATTCAGCTTCCTTTAACAGGATATCCCTTTCCTTCAGAGGGGCATGCAAAGGTTACAACCTCCCCTCTGACCAAGACTTACCCAATGTCTAAACCGCCAAAGTTGTAAAGATTGTTACGAGGGAGGCAAAACCACTAGGAGATAGCCAATTTGCTGGATGGGAAATTCTTGCCCGGCCTCAATTACAATGACCAATGATGTCCATAGCAAGGTCAAGCACAGAGCAGAACACAAGGAGAGGAGGGGTGGGAGATCTGGCAACAAGTGGACAAGGGGCAGGGGCAACCCTTCTTATATACTCCAGGAACAGATCCAAGCAAAGCCTGCAGGCTCAGCTGGGCCTGTCCCTTGGTCTCGGACAGCCCCCTAGCCTGCCTGCAATAGGCCAATTTGCGGGCAGCCTTGTATCCACAGCCAAGGCTGTCAAGGTAGGCTGCAAGCCTCCAAAGGCCAGCAACTGCTGCCAAAAGGCACCCTATCACTGGATTGTGTTGGGAGAGTGGCAATGGCCCCCAACACTGCTGTGGCTGGAAAGGGCAAGCATACTTACTACATCTCCTAAATTTTGCATTTTTAATATATTCCCAGATATTTAATTAGTAAGTTTCTCTATGGATACTTAGGGTGCTATTCTAACCTGTTTATTCATATTCAAGCCCTCACAAATTCAATGTTCAGATTTTGTTGAATTAGTCTTATATCCATATGCCATGCTAAATTCATTAATTAACATAAGTACAATCTCAAATGATTTTTTTCTGGATCTCTTGCAATCAATCACTGCTACATTATTTGCATAAAGATTAATGTTGATTCTTCTCTCCCTATTGTTACTCTCTTAATTGTTCTATCTAGTCTAAAAGCTTCCGCTAATGAGTCTACAGACAATGCAAAAACTAATCAGGACAAAGTGCATCCTTATTGGGTTCCTGTATTCATTTGGAATGGGTCAAAACTTGTTCCATTCATGAAGATGCAAGCATTTGGGTCAGCATATATTAGCTCAATCCAGGCAGTAAAATCTCCATTCAATCTGATTTGATCTTACCACTTGATAAAGAAACTCCCACTGCAAACAGCTGAAGACTGGATTTGTTGATTATACGCAGGAATGAGGTACAAGCTTTTGGCATCTTGCAAAGGTAGATCACTACAAATTAGCTATATGGTCTACCACTGTCTTCCTTTTCTTTTTCTAGTGCTTATTGTTTAGTAGATATTAAAAATGCTTGCTTGTCTTTTTCCTAAATGGATGAGGATGCTACAGTTTTACTACAGGGTTTTCCCCCATGCAAACAACTTGCAGAGACATCACTTTTATACAAATGTTTTGTTTTCCACAATACAGAAAACAGAGGAACTCCATGTTCTTGAGGACTAAGCTGAAGTGATTACCTTGCATTGTATCCAACACTGCAGCTCTGCTAACACAAGGGACTTCCTTGTGCCCAATGGAACTTTCTCTTCCTCTCAAGCTTCCCAAACACCCTCAGAATCAGTTTCAGGATTGGAAGATGCTCTGGAGCAAATTTTGATTTCCTCTCCTTCTCTGTGCCCCCAAAGTCACATTGCATCAACACAACCCACTGGCACAGCACTGGATATAATCCCTTACTTTTTTGTTAAAAGCATCATGGAAAGTATAAAAATAATTTAGCTATGAAATTAATTGGTGCCTAAAAACAAAACCTTGAAAACTTATTTACTGAAACAAAAGGTTGAGGTACTACAGCTATTGTGGAAAATAATTAAAGATCTAGAACTCTTCTGAATACGCAACGTGATACGTTCTCTGCTACTACTAAAACAAACTCAGGAACAAACACACTAGATATCATTTTACTAACATTAACTCTCATGCAGTATCAAAGTTTTTAATATAAGATTTATTATGACCAGAGCTTCGGCAAGTGCATAATGATTATTTGTGGAGTTCTAGATCAGTGGTTCCCAAACTTTCCCCCACAGATTTAAAAATTGTTCATGGACTTAGCAGACCACTTTATTATTTCTCTGCCTGCTGCAGCAATTGTAGTATGCTATGCTATATATATTGCATGATATTTCAAACATCCCAAATGCAGTTTGTGGACCACAGGTGGTCCAAGGACCACAATTTGGGAACCCATGTACTTGATTGCAATTTTCAAGTTACTATAAAATATGCATATGCTATTAAGCCAACAGCATGTAATTCTACTCATCTAGTTTCTAAGGTCTAAAATTTTCCATCATCAATTACACTCAACATATGTAAGCAAGTTCCATGTGTTGGATTCCTGAAAAAGGAAGCAAGGACTGTCTACCATCTGTTCTAATGAGAAGGGAGGGCTGGACAGTTCCTGCTTGTTCTCGCCTCTTCCCTGGTTGCAGGGTATTGCTGAGGCACACTGACTCTTAGCAACACTGGCAACAGATCAAGATCATTCCCTCCAGAGACGACGAAGTCACAAATACACATATTTTATAAATTGTATTTATGTAGGAAAACAGTTTTTGTTTAGCCATCCTTAACCTGCATGGCTAAATAGCTGAAAATATTTGTTGTATCACCAGCATGGCAGAGATCGTGGCAGTGTGATTCAATACCACATATTAACTAGCAGCAGGACCAATACTTCATAGGCTATCAATATAGCTCTCTTCATGAGTAGACACAACTGATGAAGTCTCAGCACATGTGAGTTCTCTTTCCTACTGCAAATAGTCCTTCAGACACAAACTGTGGTACTTGCAACATTCATGGACAGGGCAGGAACACATCACAAGATACTTTTCTAGACTTCTAGAATTATAAGCAAAACAATCTGGGATTCTGCTCAGGCTTGACTCCACCTAATTTCATGATACATCTAGTTAAAACACTCTTGGCATAAAAGTTCATAGAAGCTTCCAACAGGGTTGGGCTGTGCCACACAATAGAGTTGATGTGGAAATTCATTCAGTTCGCATTTTAATGCAAACCAACCAAATTTGCACTTCTCAAAACAATCCACAAAATGAAACATACTTTGGAATCTGTACTTTTCAATTTTGCAATGCAAAAAGTGTAATGTGAAAATGTGTACAAAAGACACAGAGGAAAATGCACAAAAATACAGAGATTAGGGAAAACAATGTATAAAATTGCGAAAACTGCTTGCAAAAATGTGTATTGTGGAAAATGCACACAAAAAGGTGTACAGGTTTTCAATAGAAATGTTTGTAAAAAGTTTGCAAACTGATATAGAAATAAACTGAAGTTTGGGAAAATGAGAAACAGAAACAAAAATTGCAATTTGATCACCTGTAGTTCCTTCCACCTATGATTCTTCAATACAGGAAGAGCTGTAGGACATGCTTATGGGTAAGATGTTTTTAAAAAGTAAGTTACTGGAACCTTATTCCACTAAATAAGATTTAAATCAAGAAGTGAGTAAGTCTCAATTCTGCAGGAAAATTAGAAAGCATTATCTGAATAGCACTTGGGAGATAGAGGAAATGAATATTTGAACTTAAGTGGTATGCTAGCATGCTTGCGGTTAGCTTTCAGTAACTCATTCCTATATAGTAAGGAATTAGTATGACACTGAAAATAATGGTTAATTTCTGGATGTCAACTCTTTATTTCAGATGTCAGAGTAGGTAGATGAATTTCTATTATTTTAGATAAAGGAGATACATACATTCTAGAGAAAGGAGATACATTTGTCTTGAAAATGTGTATATATGTAGAGAAGAATCATAACCCTAAATTATGCCAGCCCCTGTGGGAAACTTACTATTTAATGGGGACAGAGTTTCAACTTGTGGGGGGTTGTTTTAAAGTGTTCTAACCTGGGAATTAACTGTTTTAACTTGCATTTATTTTTTTTCAGTTTACCTTTTTACATTAGTTATGTGTATACCTTATTTTGTTTTAAGGGGGAAAGGACAGGGCTGCCAAGGAGTGGGCCCCAGTCAACAGAATGGCTGGGGCAGGTTCTACTAGAGGGAATGCATTCAGACACCCGATCTCAGCGATCACAGGTAGGAGAAGGAGTTACACTAGGACCAGACCATGTAACTACCGGGGCGGCAGGTTTAGTCATTGTTTGAAGACCATCCCTGCCTCTGGGTCTGGTCCTGACCAGAAGGATACAGGTATCAACAAGGGTGACCCCCATGACCTTAAGCTGCTGCTGTGCAATGCCATGTCAATGATTCACAAGACCACTGCCATCCATTAATTGATCGTGGGTGGAGGAACTGACCTGGCATGTATAACAGACACTTGGCTGGACATGGCAGACAAGCCTGTTCTGCAACCAAGGTCATGTGGGCAGGGAGGCAGGGGGCAGTGATTTTTAGGAAGTCATTAGCTTGTGCCAGGCCTCCTATTGGGGAGACCCAGTTTTCTGAGCGCATGTTCTGGAAGTTGGGCAATAGGGGCAGTACAGGATTCCTATTGGTGTACTGACTTCCCCGCTGCACCAAGGATTCCCTGCCCAGCTGCTTCAGGTCATGTCGGATGTTCTCCTCGGGACACCAGACTGGTGGTCTTACGGGATTTAAACATCCATGCCAACACGACTTTACAAGGGGCTGCTCAGGATAGTGGAAAGCATGGCTTCCATGGGACTGTCCCTGAATACGTTTGGCCCAACACATAGCTGTGGACATGTCTTAGACCTGGTGTTTATGTCTATGGACATGGGTGATCTGACACTAAGTTCCAGTGAAACCAAAGAAGTGCCATAGTCAGATCACTTCCTGGTGCAACTAGACATCTCAGTGACCTTTGCCCTCAAGGGAGGTGGGACTGATTTGAATGGTCCACCCCTGCCACTTAATGGATCCAAATGGCTTCCAGAGAGTGGTATCCCATGCTGATGGCCTTTCAGCCAATTCCCTTGTGGCCTGCTGGAATGCAATGTTAACCAAGGCTACCAACTATCTGACTCCAAAGTGCCCTCTCCAATTGCATGGAACCCAGATGGACCCACGGTTTCCTGCAGAGCTGAGGGTGATGAAACAATTGCTGAGATGGCTAGAGCACCAGTGGCGAAAAACTCTTTCTGAATCAGAACAAACACAGGTTAGAGCTCTAACCTATTGCCTACTAAGTGGCGATAGTGACGGCGAATAGGACCTTCTTTGCCGCCTCTATTAAATCTGCAGAAAATAGTACCAGGAGACTCTGTGAGGTGATTTGTAGTCTAACAGAACTACCTTTGCCATTGGGGTCTGGTGAGGATCCCAAGATGTTCTGCGATGATTTTGCAAAATAATAACAACAATAATGCAGATAAACTTTGTTCAGATTCAGAAAGAGGTAGACTCCACCATGGTAGCAGGGCTGGGGTGGGAGAGTGCGAGTGTTCTGTCAAGTCAAGTTGTATGTGATCAATTTCAACCTGTTGCCTCCTAGGATCTGGACAGGCTGCTTGCACAAGTGAAACGGACCACCTGCCTCCTTAATCCCTGCCCATCCTGGCTCATAAAAGCAAGCCAGGAAGGCTGGACAATGGTCTCCATGGCGTGGTGAATGCTTCCCTCTGTGCGAAGGTATTCCCAGACCCGCTAAGGAAGTAGTTATTGAACCACTTCTTAAAAAACCATCACTGGAGGCGGCCATTATGGCCAATTATCACCTGGTCTCAAATCTTCCATTCCTGGGCAAGGTGATTGAGTGGGTGGTCAGTGAACAACTCCAGGCATGCAGACCATTTGGATCGCTTCCAATTCGGATTCAGACCCCACCATGGTCACACTGGGTAGTGATCTCTCGCAGGCCAGGGAAAAGGTGAAAACTGTTTCCTGGTTCTACTAGATCTCTCAGCAGCTTTTGATACCATTGGCCATGGTATCCTTCTGGACCATATAGGGGGGCTGGGAATTGGGAGCACTGTTATGCAGTGGTACTGCTCCTTCTGGGCATGTCCAGAAAGTGGTGTTGAGAGATGAGTGTTCGGACCCCTGGGCACTCACCTCCCCATGCTTTTCAACATCTGTATGAAACTACTAGGAGAGATCATCAGGGGATTTGGGCTGGGTGTTCACCAGTATGTGAATGATACCCAGCTCTACCTCTCATATAAATTGGAACCAGTGAACATCCTGTGTGAGTGTCTGGAGGTAGTTGTAGGATGGATGGCAGTCAGTGTATTGAGGCTGCATCTCGACAAGACAGAAGTACTGTTTCTGAGGGACAGGGAGCGGGCAGGTGTGGGGGACCCCCTGGTCCTGAATGGGGTAACTGTGCCCCTAAAGGACCAGGTACGTACCCTTGGGGTCATCTTGGACACACAGTTGTCCATGCAGACGCAGGTTAATTCTTTGTCCAGGGCGGCTATCTACCAGCTCCTTCTGGTATGTTGGTTGAGACCCTATCTGCTTGCTTCTCCCCCCCCACCAGCCTCCAGACCAGGTCCAGGAATAGCGGGGTGGCGGCGCTCCGCCTCCCCGCTCTCCCCCAAGCTTGTGGGGCTGGCAGGGGGGCAAGCAAGCTTGCTTCTCCCCCCCGCCAGCCTCCAGACCAGGTCGGGGAATAGCGGGGTGGCGGCGCTGCGCCTCCCCGCTGTCTCCCGAGCTTGTGGGCTGCAGGCTGCTGCCCGCAAGCCTTGCGAGCCCGCGGGACCTCCCGCCGGGCTTGCAAGGCTTGCGGATAGCTTCCTGAAGCCTGGAGAGCGAGAGGGGCCGGTGCGCACTGACCCCTCTCTCTCTCCAGGCTTCAGCGAAAGCCTGCATTCGCCCCATAGGATGCACACACATTTCCCCTTCATTTTTGGAGGGGAAAAAGTGCGTCCTATAGGGCGAAAAATACGGTACATGCTCTAGTTATCTCCCACTTGGACTAATGTGCTCTACCTTTAAAGGTGATTCAGAAACTACAACTAATCCAGAATGCTGCTGCCAGACAGGTGACTGGGAGTGGCTGATTGGACCATGTAACGCCAGTCATAAAAGTTCTATACTGGCTCCCAGTATGTTTTCACGCACTATTCAAAGTGTTGGTGCTGACCTTTAAAGCCCTAAATCACTTTGGCCCAGACACTAAGGTACAGCCTTGAGGGCCTTCTGGTGGTTCCCTCAATGCGAGAAGTTACAGGGAACCAGACAGAGGGCCTTCTCGGCAGTGGTGCCCTATCTGTGGAACGTGCTCCCATCAGATGTCAATGAGATAAAGAATTACACATCTTTTAGAAGATATCTGAAGGCAGCCCTGTATCAGGAATTTATTAACATTTGATGTTTTATTATGTTTTTATATGTGCTGGAAGTTACCCACAGTGGTTGGGGTATTGTTGTTGCTGTTATTATTATTAAACCATGCTCTAGTGGCAGAAGCAGGAAGGTACAAAGTACACTTCAGGCTCTTCTCTTTCTCCTATTCCATTCACATATCCAGGACTATGACTTGTGTGAAGTTTAGTTTCACTTACCAAAAAACATACTATGTTGTTACATGCAAATCTGAGATAGTTTAAAGCTCAAACTCTCATCAGCTTCACAAACCAGCTTCATAAACTTTAATCTAACTTTTTAGAAACTAACCTGTTTGTTTTCAAACACGATCTCTGGTCTGCCTGCAAAAACAAGTCAGGTTTGTGGGAAGCTAATCTAAATTCTTCTAGTCCTCCTCCTGTCTGACTGAGAGAAGGAAAAGTGTTTATTTTCCCTCAAAAATTTCATATTTGGAAAATATTCCAGTGTTAAGATACTTCATATACTGATTTGGTGCTAAAGTGTCATTCACACTGAAGAATACAGAAAGTATAAATAAATTCTGAGGCTCTTTTTCAATGCTGCTCTTTCCAACACTAATGTTTATATAAGATAATTCAAAAAGAGTCCATTTTAAACTAAATATACCTTTATAGCACTGTAAATGCACTTACCCTTCCAATCTGACATCAGGTAAAGATCTATTGAGTGCAATCCTTTCACTTGCCATTAAATTAAACTGGTTAATTTTAAACATTTCCTTCATTTTTTCTTGGTCCTCTTTAGGAATGACAACAGGTTTCCCCATTTCTCCAGGGCCTTCATGAGGCTTTTGTACAAGTTCTGGAACTAAAAAAAAAAGTTTGTATTAAAAAAAGAATTTAAAAGGAACTTAACATCTGTATGTACACTGGTATAACAGTTACAGTAACCCCATTAAAAAAAAATCCACTAAATGGAAAGACATTTTAGAAGAGAATAGAAAATGGGGTTTAAAATTGTATGAGATAGAAAATAAAAGCATCAATTCTCTAGAGCAGGCTTATATAACTCACTCTGATTTTGCATACAGGCTATTCTGTAACAATTGTTGTAAAATAACATACTGATTATGACACGTGTATGACTGAAGATGAAAAGATGAACCAAAGCAAATTAACAAAATGAAAACATAATAGATACTCAAGTAGTTTGCCTGCCAATATATAAATGTTAAGCAGCTCTTCTTCTTTGGCAATCACTCGTAGCCAAGTAAGATTGTCTTCCATGAAAACGCTTTTAACTATGTGTGTCCATAGGTGACTGTGGAGGCCAACTCTGGATCCACACGTCCTTCCACAGTGGGGACATAGGTTTCCAGGCAGGAGTTGATTATGGTGAGGGTTTGCCAAATGTGCCTTCCTCATAGCACGTTTCTCCCTTTCATCCTGAGTTCGAGCGTCTTCAAAGTCTACAACACCTTTGGTAAAGGCTGTTCTCCATCGAGCTTGCAGGCCTGTGTTTCCCAACTGTCAGTGTTTATACTACATTTTTTAAGATGTGCCTTGAGAGAGCCTTTAAACCTCTTTTGTTGACCACCAGCATTACGCTTTCCATTTTTAAGTTCAGAATAGAGTAGTTGCTTTGGAAGACGATAATCAGGCATCCAAACAACATGACCAGTCCAATGAAGTTGATGTTGAAGAATCATTGCTTTGACACTGGTGATCTTTGCTTCTTCTGGTACATTGGCATTTGTTCACCTGTTTTCCCAAGTGATATGTAAAAATTTTCAGGGACACCTTTGATGGAATCTTTCAAGGAGTTGGAGATGGCATTTATAAGTGGTCCATATTTCACAAGCATACAGTAAGGTAGAATAGCTTTGTAAACAAGCATATTGGTTTCCCTTTGAATGTCCCCGTCTGCACTTCAATCAGGAGAAAGCTGCACTCACAGAGCTCAGGTGATGCTGGATTTCAGCATAATAACTGTCCAGGTAGGAGAAGTGGTCCTCACTTTCCAACACTGCATGACTAAGTTGGATTTGTGGCACTGCAGAGGGGTTGTTTTGTGTTTATTGGTGCAGCAGTTTGGTTTTTGGGATGCTGAACGATAGGCCAAGCTTTTCGTAAGCTTCTGCGAAGATATTTAGGGTAGTTTGGAGGTCATCCTCTGAGTGTGCACGCACTACATTGTCATCAGCATACTGAAGTTGTACAGTCGTACCTTGCAAGTCGAACCAAAGCATGGAAACCAAAGCACAGCTTCTGATTGGCTGCAGGAAGCTCAGGAAGCTGCGGAAGCCCCGTCAGAGTTCGGCTTCCAAAAATAGCTCACAAACCGAAACAGTCACTTCCGGGTTGGTGGTGTTCAAGAGCCAAAACATTCGAGAACTAAGCTGTTCAAAAACCAAGGTACAAAAACCAAGGTACAACTGTATGATGGAAGTTACAGTAACCTTACTCTTTGTTTTCAGCCTACTCAGATTAAAGAGCTTTCCATCTGTTCAATATATGATTTCTACTCCGGTGGGGAGTTTCCCTTCGAAAAAGTGTAAGATCATAGCAATGAAAATAATGAATAGCGTTGGGGCAATAACACAACCCTGTTTAACACCTGATCCCACTGTGAATGGTTCACTTTGAGAGCCACTGTTATCTGCGATTGTTGCCATTATATTATCCTGGAGGAGCCGAAGGATGTTCACAAATTTATCTGGGCAGCCGATTTTCAGGACAGTCTACAGGGCATTACGGTTTACAGTGTCCAAGGCCTTAGCCAGGTCAATAAACAACACATTCAGAGGTTGGTTTTGCTCTCTGCATTTTTCTTGAAGCTGTTGAGCGATGAAAATCATGTCCACTGACTGTCCCCCTAGAAGGCCGAAAACCATTTTTGGATTCAGGACGGGCAGCCTCAGATATAGTTTGCTAAGAGACTTGCAAGAATTTTGCCAGCCACAGCTAATAAAGAGATGCCTTAATAGTTTCTGCAATCCATTCTATCACCATTTTTAAAAAGGTTGAGAATTTTGGCATCCATAACGTCTGCCGAGATCTCCTCTCTCTCCCAGATTTTTTTGATGAGCTTGTGAAGTTGTTGTGCAAGTTCAATTCTGCCCACTTTGAAGCAGGTATCCCATCAGGTCTGCTGGTTTTGTTGTTTTTCATTTGGTTAATAGCTGTGCACAACTCTCCCAGATTTGGAGATACTGCAAGCTCATCTCTAATTTGTTTTTGCAGAATTTGTATGGGGACCTCAGCAGCTACTGGGGAGTTGCAGTTAAGAAGATGCTGGTAATGTTCTTTCCAGCGGAGTGCAATAGCTTCTGTATCTTTTAGAAGTGTGGTACCATCTGTTGCGTGTAGAAGGCATATGCCATGATTTATTGGCCCATAGATGGTCTTTGTGGCTTTAAAGAAGCTCTGCATCCTGAGTGTCGGCTAAGTGCTGGATCTCTACCTTTTTTAAATCCACCAGGTGTTCTTTAGTTCTCTGGTTCTTCCTTGAACCTCAGCCTTAGCCTTAGCGTTGGCATAGGTTTTTTTCTCAGTGGCGCAGTTTCTATCTCTTTGCCAGATCTGAAAGGGCTTCCTTTTCTTGTCAGTAACGTGTTCAATCTCACTGTCATTCTCATCAAATCAGTCTTGGTGTTTCTTAGTTTGGTATCCAATAGTTTGTTTACAGGCTGCAATAATGGATGTTTTTAGCTTGGTTCAGTGTTCCTCAATGTTATCAGGGAATTCTGAAAACAGATGGTCCTTGAGAGACGTTTGGAAGCAATCCCACTTAATAGATGTTGAACGGCTTGAGTGTTCATTTTGCACCTTGGTTTCCTTCCTTGGGGCTTAGCCATTGTGGTACGTATTAATCAGTGATCTGTCTAGCAATCGTCAGCACTCGTCATAGCTCTGGTAAGGAACACATCACAGCAATCTTCAGCTCAGACAATTACATAGTCTAAAGAGGTGCCAGTGGTTTGACCAAGGATGCCTCCATGATCTTTTAAATTTATTTTTTTGTCGAAAGAACAATATAGCACATATAGTCAAAAATAAAAGTAAAATTCCGTTCTGGTTACTGTTGCCAATTCCTGCTTTCCCAATAGTCCCAGGCCACAGATCGAAATCTTGCCCAACTCTTGCATTAAAATCACCCAAGATAATTTTATCCTCCTAAAGGCATCTCTGATAGGATGGTATCCAGCTGAGAATAATTGCTTTCTTTAATGTCTTCATCGGCATCCAGTGTTGTGCATATGGCCAGTTTTATTCGAAGGGTTGAAAGTTGCTCATTAATGCCGGTAGGGACTTCTGACAAGAGCTTCACAAGATCGTTTTTGATAGCAAAGCCTATTCCATGTATTTGACGTTCTTGTTCAGGTAGACCTTTCCAAAAGAATGTGTAGCCTCCTTTTTCTTCCTTGTCCCTCTCCTGCTCTTCAAGTTTCTTGAAGCACTGCAATATCCATGTTAAAACGTCGCAACTCTCTTGCAAGGATGGCAATATGATGGCAGTACTGCATTCAAGACACTCATTATCTGTTATCCAACAAAGTCCGTATATTCCATGATCAAATTTCGACTGTCTTTTACGACTGCTGGGTTGTAACCCCATTGGGCATGGTAATCCAGTCAGGGGAAAATGGGAGGCAGTCTATGTTTAGGGCACCTTTTCTAGTCCCTCCCCCTTTTCGGGTGAGCAGAATGGATCCTAAATAGGACTGTTCAGTCATGAATACAGCTGCTGAGCTACTCAACTTGAGTCAGAGCGACTGAATCTGTATCCACCGCCCATGGGCTGGTTCATGATTAGGGGCTTCCAGATTTCACAGTCCTGCCCCCGTTACCATTTGCCCATCACAATGGGATTTTTTTGGGGTTGGGTTGGGTTTTTGGAAGACGCCTGCACGTGAGTTTGTTTTATGTTTGTAAATCAGTGCACGGTGACCAACACACAGCCTTGGTGGTAAGGCTCTATTCCGATGGCATGAGAATCACGATGACCGGTAGATTCTTATCTGCTGCAGCCTTCATCTATCTTCACAGCCGTTGTAACATACTGCTTGTTATCTTCCGCCTGTTCTACCACTGAGGACTTCTTGGATCGTTCTTTGTCTTGCTCCTCCCCTTTCACCTTACCACCTTGGGTGACCCTGCTGGGAGTAGAGACTCCTGACGGCTTCGCTCACAAGGGTCATAGGAACGTTAAGCCCACTCACCACAACAAGGTGATAATCCAGCTGCGTTGATCAGCGTGCACTAATTTACAGACCTAAAACAAATTCCCACACAGGTGTCTTCCAAAAACCCATCCCGTTAAGAAGGAATTGTCTACTGGCCTGAGGGGTCTGATTCTGTGTTCAGATTACTCTCAAAGCTATTAATCTCCAGTCATCTCAATTTGCATCAAGCCATTGTGCAATGACACTGCTGTGTGACACACCTTTGTCATGTTTCAGGTTTTTCTTACCAACCTATTAATTTCCAGTCATCTCATTAGTGTCTGCAACACCTGTCTAGTTCAGACAGTAGCCATACTAGTGAACTGGGCCAGTGTCTTAAGCATGAAAGCTGCTTTTTTACAATAAGTAAGTGAGGGTTTACACCTGAAGTTTAGTGTCTAGAAGAGAGCAAAGCAGTTTAGATGAAATGTAGGAAACACAAGGGAGGGCAGAAGATGGAGTGGGTGGGGGGTGGTGCCATAGGGGAAAGAATGAGATGATGGTGTTTACTGGGGAAGAAAGAGCCATATGGGGCCAAAGTAGAGCTGAACAGGCCCCAAGGTTCTGCACCACCTACATAAAATTATAGGGCTGGATGGGACCATAGCTTATTCTGCCCTCCTCTCCCTCCCACTATTATTCTCATTTTTTGAGAGCCAGCAATCAAATGTTAGTTCAGTGTATCCAAGAAAAATCTGTGCATGCGTTTCTCAACCAGCTGTTAAAATGCTTTTGAAATGAAAGAAATGCAAACAGTCCCTGATACCACATAAAAGGTCTACTGTTCAGTGGGCGGGGGGGAACCACACTAATTCTGGTCCAGTTAATTTAAGAAGAAAACAAGCACACATTTCTCCTATCTGTTGTAGTCTTAACCTGGCCATTACTTCACTTATTTTATGCGGTATTTGAAAAACTTAATCTTTGGTCACTAAATACTATTAATACTTACCATCTCCAGGCGGTAGGCCTCTCTCTTTTTTCTCATCACATTTGTTGCATTCGCTGAAGTAAAGTAACAAAAACATATCCAGAAGGACCCAAACCAGTGAGGTGGCAAGGACCACCTTACAATACGCAAATTTTCTCATGGCACTTTAAGTCAAAAACAAAAATGAAGTGTATATTGAAGTCAGTGACGCTGCTTTAATCCCATTTCAGAGATCATGTTCCACATCTATGGAGAAAAAAAAGAAAAGAGTTACAAAGGATCTAAGGAATAAAGTATCCTTCTCAAAATATAACAGACAAGTTTAATGCACTCAAGTATGATTATTAAATAGATGCAATGTGAAGTGCTTCAAGCATAGGAACTCTAGTGAGCCAGATCTTACCGAAAATGACAATTCCATTCTCAGTAGAACTCCTCCCCAAAGCAAAATGGGCTGTAATTGAAATCTGGTGTCTCATTATCCTAAAACTACCCAGAGTATGGTAGCTCTAAATAAAAATGTAGGGGAAAAATACTTGAGCTTATGTACTCCAAGAAGGGCATCCAATAGCATTGTTTTCATTACTGCATGAGCCAGCTCTTCCATTTCCCAACACCTAAGAGAATGGTTTACAAATGCCGTCTCTGCATCACACTTACAAAAATGTGGGAGAACGGCCTACCTTCACCATCAATTTCTGAAGCTCAGAAGAACTATTAAAGACGTTCTGAAGCAAACTGCTTCTCCAAGCAAACTATTATAATTAAGTAATTTACCCAGCAACCCTGTGTGCAAGCTATACACACAAATCCATCCTGAAAGCAGTGATCTCTACCAAACAGAGAACTGGTGCTTGAACAAATAACCCCAGGAACTAACAAAATATATAGTGGTACTCGGGTTAAGAACTTAATTCGTTCTGGAGGTCCGTACTTAACCTGAAACTGTTCTTAACCTGAAGCACCACTTTAGCTAATGGGGCCTCCTGCCGCCACCGCGCTGCTGCTGCGCGATTTCTGTTCTCATCCAGAAGCAAAGTTCTTAACCCGAGGTACTATTTCTGGGTTAGCGGAGTCTGTAACCTGAAGCGTCTGTAACCTGAAGCATCTGTACCACTGTATCTGTTTTCATATTTAAAGCATTTTGTAAGGTTGTTCCATCATATGATGTTCAGTTAGCATTTAAAACAAAGTGTTAGAGGCATGACTAGACATATGTAGGCTGGGGAAAATGCCTATATGGAAGATTAAGGTCAGATCCCAGATTATATAAAGACAGGGTCTGAAACTTTTCTGGGACTCTTGGAACTTTTGGAATTTTCAGCATGTGTTGTGGGCGCTATAACAAAATAACTGCCAGGTGGTATGCCTGTTTACATAATGACAACTACAGTGCATATGGCTAGTCACAAAACACCCATTTCATACAAGGCAAACTGGTTACAAGGGAAGAAAAGTAGGGTTTAAACCCCAAAACAGAAAACCACTCATTTTAATCTACAGTACTCTGCTCCCTCACATCACCAAATTCCACAAAGACAACTCAACTCCACCAACCTCTTTATCCAAGGACACCTAGACACCTACCCAGAGAGAAGTGGGGGGAGACACAAACTCCCTTCCTTGGTTACCTTTTCCAAGGATGACAACTGCCTTAATGTAGCTGTGTGACCCTGTGTCACCAACAAAAGATACCTTATCTGGAAATATTGAAACCATGAGGGTGGCTATTATTCTGCTTTGATAGTTCATACATTGAGACATGAGTAGTAAACATTAACTACTGTTTAATATGATATACAAACACAACTACTACAAATAAATTTGAATTTTTGGTTCTGAATCATCACCAACCCTTCAGAATAAAAAGCTACTAATCACTGTATTAAAAGTGACAGCAACATAAGTCTCAACTCTGTGTCCACAGTAATTCCCAAAACTGAATAGTTATAAGAACTGAGGTGTCACAAGAATTGACTTTTGCAAGATTATTAACATATAATTTATAAAACAGAAATTAAGGGGAAGTATGACTAAGCATAACTGAACAATATGTACCATGACAAAATAAATGAGTTTCATTAATTCCCCCCCTCCTGATATTTTCATATTCTCTTAATGATCAGTTCCTTCTGTCACTTATGGTCAAACATCAGTTGCTTCAAAGAGCTGAAGCTTTAGTGTTTAGTGTATTGTTCAAAATTACTGCTTTTTTAATAACCTTAGGAAGTTTACATAAATTTGTAGAACAGTTTTAGAAAATCCTTAAATTTAAAATCTGTAGTAAAAAATCCATCAAGTACAGCAGGAGTTGCCACCATTCTGGACCAATGAGCACATTTTGAACTTTGAGTGCGCGCTGTGGGGGGCATCGCGTAACACAAAATTGAGACTACGGTCCTTGTTGTTTTTCTCCACCATCCCTGACTCTGCAACAACCTCATGCTTCCCAAGAAAAGTCCTGCTGGTCTTAACTGTGGAGATCATAGATTTTAAAGACACAAGAACCCACCCTTTCCCCAATGCCAACCCTAAACCAAAGCCTAGGCTGCCATCATATACCCACTTCTTCTTTTAAGATCAAGTGTGTAGTAGCATTAGCAGAAAGTAACTTATAAGAGTGCTCTTGTGTTGCTACTCTCCGGACCTCTCGCGGAGGAAGTAAGATGATGATCGCAGAGTCCCAGATGGTTTATGTGGTCCTGAGACGTTTTAGGCTTTGTTTATTCTGTTAAATACTATTGTATATTGATAATGCAAAGCAGTGCAAAACTGATTTCAAATACATGTGTTTGCATCTTATTTCAAGGCAAGGCTGAGATCAGTCTAGTCAAATTACAAGCTCATTTTGAGTAGCATTAACATGAAAGATTATCTCCTTCTGTGAGACACAATATGGAACAGCAAAGAGGTACTGACATGGGCTGTGGTGATAAGAGATCAAAACTCCACTCAACGATGAAGCTCACTTTGAGACCTTGAGCCTGTTCCTCTCACATGCTTATGATGACAGGACAGAGTAGGGAGAACTATGTACACTTTCCACAGCCATTTGAGGAAGGGTAAGAAAAATAAGACATTTTAAAGTGACCCAATTAATATTTTTCAAAACTAGTAACTATGAAATTAGCTGCTGCCATGGCCAATTAAAATTTATTGAGGCACCATATTACTAAAACAAGCCTGGAGTGGCATAGTTGCTAGCGTTACTATGGGAGACATTGTTAGTACCATCAAGGGGCAAGCTTCTTCAACTGCCTGGGACCCTTATCAGAAAGAGCTGTTGCTTAAGTATTTACGCTTGCTGTCTGACATTTTTGGGGGACTTCCCAAAAGGAGGGTTTTATGTCAATGCCAATCAGTGGTGAATTCAAGCCCTGCTTGGATCAACTGTACTCATCTTTTGCAATGTGACTTGAGTTCAAGGTATGTTAAAAAAATTAATTGTCATCTGCCCATCTGTAAAAGTGATCTGCTGGGAGTGAGGGTAGGGAGAATGCAGGATCTGGTCCTCCAACTGGATCCTGTTCCCCAAAGCTGTACTATCATCCACCACAATTCAAGTCCTTATTTTGTGAGCTTCTAAAAATTCAGCTCTCTGAAATGAATTTTCTTTTATTAAAATAGTGGGCAACTTCTCTACTACACCTTGAATAAAACTAGACAGGACTGCCAAAAGCCAAATAAAATTATTCCAGGGTACAGATTCTGGTTGGAATCCACTATGTACCTATTAGCAATACATCATTGTTCATATCGTATTTAACAAAGCCACTAGTCTTTTACCTAAATCCAAATTATAGACAATTGAAGTAGTTTTGTTACACATAATTCCATGCTCAAAGTTGTTTACAGTACAGTAACCTAGATTTTCTGGTCTTTATGTACTATAGTGCAAACAAAAGTGCATTGAACTGAGTTTACAGTTTACTGAAGCAGCTTCAATTACTTTTAAGTTCCTCAGAACCGTTTCAGGTTTTCTATTGATGACTAACTGGAAGGAAACAGTCTTGGTAAAAGATCAGATATTACAAGAAAAATTAACCCAAACTGTATGTCACTCAAATACAGTGGCAACAAAGGGTTTAAAACTACGACAGTACAGTATAAACAAATAGAATAGAATACCAGAACATCACTTTCAATATTCTTTCTCCAAAGTATCACGAGACAGCAGAAAACAGTTAAGTAGCCCCTTTCACTTACTGAAGTCTTCTAGCATTTTATTGCATTCAAAAAGCATTCCTGACACAAAACTGGCAGTCTAGAAAAAATAGGCACAGCATCCTCATATTAGCTTGCAATCCTCCTTATAGGAAAAATTCTGCCAGGGGAAAACTATTCAGTTTTTCTGGATATGAATCCTGATGCACATTGTACTCAAACTACGCATGCAAAGGTATTGACTGGAAGGCCGAAAAATTGTCTATGGGCAACAAAACATGTTTCCTTTAACCACACCAGCACAATGGGAATAGGAAAGCTTTATCTGTCCTTAAGAATCAATCTTGTAGCAAAATCTAACAGAATATTGAACCTTAACTGTATCTTTAACATCATCTTCACTACAGAGCATGAAAATAAATATTCTAATAATGTGAATGAAACATCAGCCCATCAACCCATAAATGGCCATATAGGTAATGAACACATGAACCTGTCTTATGCAAAGTCAAATCACTTATCTACCCTCATGGGCAGCTTTCTAGAGACTGCATGCCAGCAATGGGCAGAGCAACAGATGCAATCCTTACCAATGAATAGTAAAGCTATGCTCAGTCAGAGGCTTCAATGAGTACTTAAACACCTATTCATCCAGGCATGCCAGAAGTATCATCACAGTTCAAGAACATGCAAAGTGCACTCAAGGAGGGTGTGAAGCAGGCATGGTTAGAAAGACCTGGAGAATTGCATTTTGCCCCTGGGTTTAAGGTTCCCTATCCCTGGTCTGCACTGTTTTACTGTTAATCTCAGTGTTGTGGGTTTGAGTCCCACATTAGGCAAATGTTTCCTGCATTACAGTGGGCTGGACTAAATTACCTTCACCGTGTCCCTTCCAACTCTACAATTCTGATTCCTGTCTCTACCTGACCAAATAACAAATAATGTATTACCTTTCATCACAAAAACTGTGACTGCGGAAGGATTGATTTGTGCTTCAAAGAGGGCAAGAAGTCAGTCAAAATAGGCATCTCAGAATGGGTAGACACATCCACAAAATCACTGCAGATGGCAATGCAAGGCCCCACAGATAATCTCAAAATAAGAAACACTTCAAAAACTAATGTGACTGGTAAGAAGAAAGTTGAAAGGAAAAGTGAAGAGAGTCAGAGCTCTTCAGAACCCTTGGGGGTTATTCAAAATCATTTCTACAGTAAAAGATGTCAAAAACAAACTTGGGGAAAATATCTATAAGAATAAAAGAACTCCTTAAAAATTGGAATTAAAAATCAGCACAAGAAATCAGCTAGGATTAGGGGGCTGGAGCAACTCCCATATGAGCAAATGCCACGCTTAGGTTTTGTTAGTACAGTACAGGGAGAAAATACAAGGAGGGGAGGAATGACCAGTGTATAAAATATGCATGTACAGGGGGTTAGACTAGATGATCCTTAGGGTCCCTTGTAACATAGAGTTGGATTCTATGTGGCAAAAGTGAAAGAAAAAGTTTTTTTCTTCTCCGAAACCAGAACCTGGGATCATCCAATGAAACTGATCAATGAGTATATCAGGAAAGAGAAACTGATTTTTTTTTTCACACAGCAATATCAAATTTGTTACAAGAAATTGTGATGGTCACCAGCTTGCATGGTATTAGACAAATTCATAGAAGATATGACCACTAGCCATAATGGAAATATTACAACGAATCATAGGTATTATGGTGCAGGGATCGGCAAGACTTACCGAGCATGGACCGGATCACTCCTGCAGAGATCCTCCATGGGCCAGACCGGCACAGCACGACGCCAGAAGTCATGCCTGCACATGTCTGCGGCACCAGAAATTGCTTCTGTGCATGCCCAGACGCTGAAAATCCTGCCTGCGCAAAAGCAATTTTCAGCTTCTGGGCATGTACAGAAGCGATTTCTGGCACCGCAGACATGCGCGGACACGACTTTGGGCGTCTGGGCATGCACAGAAGCGATTTCCGGTGCTGCGGAAGAGAGTCCCCGCGCCGCACTGCGCTGGTTCAGGGGCAGCTCATGGGCTGGTTAAATGGACTCTGTGGGCTGCTTCCAGCCCATGGGCCTTAGGTTGCTGACCCCTGGCTCAGAGTAACATTGTTATGGATGGCAAACAATTGAGTGCTAGGTTGGCCAGTGGGAGAACAGAATACAGGACTCTTCTGATCCAGGAGGTGTTCTTATATTAATTCAGAAGGGCACTGCTAGCAGATGCAAGAAGACAGAGGTGTATGAATTTATGCATGGTGCAGAGAAAATGTACAAGAATGAATTCTCTCTTCTCTCACAATACTGGAACCTGGATTCTTTCCAAGAAATTGAATGGGGGGAAATTCAGGACAGAAAAAAAGAAAACCCTTTCAAAGAGAACACAGTTAAAACTAAGGAATTCATTATCACAAGATAGGGTGATGACCAGTAACTAACACAGGCTTAGAATGGGGGACGAAACAAATTTATGAAGGATAAGGCTTTCAATGGCTACGAGTCATGATAACCATAGACAACCCCCAGGATCAGATGTATCATGTCTTTTATTGTTGCTGAGGATCAAGTGAGAGAAGGCTGTTGAATTCATATCTTGATTGTTCACTTCCGGGATGTATCCACTTAGCCACTGTAAAAACAGAGTACTCAACTAAATATAACTTAACTGATCCAGGAGGTTTGCATTTATATTCCTACGGTACAGTGACAAAAGAAGAGGATTCTCTTCTAACTTTTAATCACAAATGACCTATGAAATGTTCTGATTTCAGACACAAAACCCTCTCATGAAGACAGTGCAACTTTGTACCATGCAAACTTACAGAAGTTAAAGCCAGAAGGCTTGAAGCTGTTATGTATTCCATTTGATACTGATGTGAGAGACACAGCTGACAGTTCTGCACTAATATGAGTTGCAATAAATGCAAAGCGATTCAGACAAGAGAGAGGTAAAGGCACCAGAGAGATGCTGCCTTTTATAGTGCCACTATACTAAATACTATGCATTCAGAGATACCTTCTGCTGGTTTGCTCCCACCCTGTCAACTATCCCATTATCTATAATAGTATAAATGAACTCTAATTCATTAGGAAAATGTTCAAAGGTAGCATACTTTATTAGAAAGAAACATAACCCTTATTATATAATCTGTTCTATTTGTCTAGGGAAAGAGTATCAAGCCCCTCCATCAGCAATACTATACTGAAAGACCAGCAACTTTTGGCTCCTCCTCTTCAAATTATTCTATTCCAGTTACAGGTAGGTAGCCGTGTTGGTCTGCCGTAGTAGAAACAAAATTTTAAAAATCCTTCCAGTAGCACCTTAAAAAGGTAAAGGGACCCCTGACCATTAGATCCAATCACAGACGACTCTCGGGTTGCGGCGCTCATCTCACTTTACTGGCCGAGGGTGCCGTCGTACAGCTCCCGGGTGATGTGGCCAGCATGACTAAGCCGCTTCTGGCGAACCAGAGCAGAACACGGAAACGCCGTTTAGCTTCCCACCGGAGTGGTACCTATTTATCTACTTGCACTTGACGTGCTTTTGAACTGCTAGGTCGGCAGGAGCAGGGACCGAGCGACAGGAGCTCACCCTGTCGCGGGGATTCGAACCGCCGACCTTCTGATCGGCAAGCCCTAGGCTCTGTGGTTTAGACCACAGTGCCACCCGCATCTCTAAGGTTAGTCTCTAAGGTGCTACTGGAAGGAATTTTTTTATTTTGTTTATTCTATTCCAGTTGACATTACAAGAACCTTATAACTAAGAATGCTGTCTGATTTCCTTCTCCGTTCCAAACCCTTTGTGTTGTGTCTTTTAGACTGTATGTGTTAGAACAAGGCTGCCTTATTTTCATTTATAAGCTGCCTGGGAGCATATTTTTGGCTAAAGAGCAGGATAAAAAAATTCTTTAAATTCATATATAACAGCTGAGAACAGTCTTCGGCCTCTGCTAAATTATTGAAAATCCAGCCTGTAACTTACAATCAGATAAGAAACAAAACTAAAGATAAACTGAGGGAAAGGGGTGGAGGATGGAATTGAGAGTCATTATACTCTGGACCAAAACCAGAGTATAAAAGCTCTATTTCATTGCAAACTGTTAACTGTTTTAGCAACCAATTAATATGACTATATGAGTTATAACAGAGATGGACAAGCTGTGGCTCTCCACAAGTTGTAAGTTCTAGTTCAACAACATCAGAAAGTTGACAGGCTTTCCATCTCCAAGTCAGACATTTGTAAACTCCATTTTTCATCAGTGATTGAATGCTAGAGCTCTTTAAAGTATAATGAATTTTAAATCATGAATGTAAGTGCAGAATGTGGACATGCAAACCATGTGCACTCCCATCCTGCTCCTACAACCAACTGAAACAGGAAAAAAAAGTCTTGCTGTGCAGGGAAGGAATGGCTCAGTTGCCTGGGTAACAAGGATGCATTTTCTCCTTTAGAGTGAAGGGTTCGTTTGCCCTCTGCGACACTGACACAATTGCCTGGGATCTTGGATTGAAAAACATTTTCAACTTTAAAAAAGCACTGAAGCAGTAGCAGCAGAATTGGGGGGGGGGGGGTGGCAACAGCTGAAAATAGATGCGAAAATGCAGAGTGGAAGATGGGAGCTTTTTTATAGAACTTCTTTCTCCCTTCCTGTGCCCACCTGCTGCATCAAAACCCAAACCTTGAGAAAATCTACAAAAACAATATGCTGTGAGAATGAGCCCCTTCTGCATGAGAAAAGCCAAACAGTGGTTCAAGCCCAATATAAATTTTGGAGTCACCTGGGGATTTTTTGAGGACTGGTGGCAGACAAGCTGGAGTTTTTTAAAAATGGGAAACTGAAAGTTAATGCAATGACAGGTAGTGTATATATATCTCAGAAAACCTTCATCTAATCAACAGCCACTTAATTTAATTTTAATCTCTAGGAAGTGGGAGTGGCAATCATGTTAGGAATCGGGATTCTGTAATTAATGATACTAAGCAAAGTAGAACTTAAACAAAACATTAAAAAATTCCTAAAATTATGGATAAAGATATCAATTCCATGATCCCAGATTAGAAAAAAACTTATTGACTTTATCTCATAAAGATCTTATTATTGATTTTAACGTTTTAACATTACCACTATCAAATCTGATGTTCTTAATTCTAATGATTATGAAGGGGCTTGGTCTAGGCAAATTTAAATAAAATCCAAAAACCTAGGTACTAGCTAGCCTTCTAATAATAATTTAACGGCTGAGCAGCATTCTGTACAGCTCCTCATTTAGCAATATCAATGCAACTATAGTCGTACCTTGGATCCCAAACACCTTGCGAGTTGAACATTTTGGCTCCCGAACGCCGCCAACCCGGAAGTGAGTGTTCCAGTTTGTGAATGTTCTTTGGAACCTGAACATCCGACGCAGCTTCCGATAGGCTGTAGGAGCTTCCTGCAACCAACTGGAAGCCACACCTTGGTTCCCAAACATTGAAAGTCGAACAGACTTCCGGAACGGATTCTGCTCAATTTCCGAGGTACGACTATACAAATTCCTGTCAAACTGGATACACTGTAACTTCAGGCTAGATCAATTAAGCAGTTTCCTCAGGAAGCTATGCCTCTTCTTCCTTTATCTACTGATGCAGATTCCCATAGAGTCAACAAAAACCCTAATAGTATTTAAAGTAAAAGGGTAAAAAAAAGGTTCGAATCTATGCAATGGGGTGAATTCCTGCTGCTTTGTCCCAGCTCCTGCCAACCTAGTAGTTCAAAAGCATACCAGCGTGAGTAGATACGCTGCTGCAGATATGCTGTAGATATACCTGTGGCAGGCAGGTAAACGGCACTTCAATGCTCTCTGGCACTCGTCACAGCGTTCCGTGCCCCAGAGGTGGTTTAGTCATGCTGGCCACATGACCCGCAAAAACTGTCTGCAGACTTCAGCTTGAAAGCAGAGATGAATGCCACACCCCATAATCGAATTTGACCAGACTTAACTATCCAGGGGTTCTTTACCTTTAGTATTTACAATCTAAGGTTTCAGTCCTAATCCAAAATTTTAACAATTTTCTCTTAAAGATGTTATCTCCACAGCCATCCATCATCTGAAAGCTCTTTTAGGATGTCAAATTAAGTATATAAATGTATTAACAAGGACCTCGGTTCCTAAAAGACTTCTTCTAACATGCAAGATTTCTTCTTGGGTAATGACCCTTAAGATTATAGAGGAATGGGAGTTATCCCTAGAGAGTTCTTTGAATACTTGATAGTCAGCCTCCCACCCCTCCTTAAGAACCTTCTGCCTTAAACTGGGAATACACAGCATTTTAAAAAATTGTTCAGAAAACCTTCTGAGTAACTGGGATGATCCACTGGATATGACTTCCAAATTTCCAACATCAAGCACTCTTATTCAACTAACCCCTCCCCTCCCTGTCATTCATCACTTTGCTAGTCTAATTTCTGGCATTTGGAAGCCAGGAGCGTGTGAGAGTCTGGCATCTTTACATTTGTACAGGTGGAGCTGTGAAACATTGCTGAGAGATGACAAAAGATACGCTGAAACATCTAAGTTTCCCTGTAGGCTAACTTCATTAAATCTGCTGAGGCAGCTTTGCCTCATCTATCAGGCCTAAAAGTTCCCTGCCTTATATGCAAAATTAAGAAATCTGAATATAATGGGATTTGTTTAACACTACTAACTCACCAGAACCTATTGTTTTTTCACTGGCTTTTAGCTTTGTCAAAGTGACAGATGCTTCATGCTGCAAGGACTAGTCAAGTTCTGGTTCCTCGTGAATTAGGTTCCCCTGGCCCTACTTTTAAAACTTGCTAACCAAGAAACACTGCCAGAAACAATTCTGCTGTGCAAAAGCAGGGATCCAATTTGGCCAGCAACGCCATTTCTCCTAAACCATGCCGACCTAGTCAAACAGCTGGTGTCACTTGTTACATCAGCCGCTACATGAGAGGCTGGGCTTCAATTCTACATTGGTTGTGGGTGCCTGTTCCCAGTAGGGAAATATGCCTGCTCCACCACTTCACAGCAAGGACACTGATTGGCACCAGCATCAGAAACCAGCCAGGCACCAGTCGCAAAATGCAATTGGCCTTTCGTGACTGGAAATGTCTGGGCACCACCCTTGGCACCTAGCATCGCCACCTGCCTGGCTGCATTCAGCTGGTTTGCCAGGCACAGCAGCAGCAAAAAAAGATGCGTCTTTTGCTACCACGCTACCCTGCAGACCCTGATTCACGAGGCAGCAAAAAAATAAAAATAGCTACCACACTGCCAGGTGAATCAGGTGTTTTGCAGGATAGCACGGTAGCAAAAGACAGATCTTTTGCTGCCACACCTCCCTGCAGACTACCTGATTGCCCAGCAGCATTCCCCCCACCCCACCCCGGTCTGCCTGGCAGCAGGGCAGCAAAAGAAAAAGAAACCTTGACATTTTGTTTTGGCGCCCACAACCTAGGTCCAAGGAGCCACATGGCTCCTAGCATTCCTCTCCCAGTTTCTAACACTGAATGGCATTATGGGGAAAGCATTCAAAATTGGGCAGCTACGTATGAAATAGAAGACTTGTTCTCTTGTTGCCACCCTCCAAATTTATTTTGGAAGAGGCACACAAAAGGGATGTTGATCTCTAGGTCCAGGAGAGTTCACATGCAAACCATGCAAGGCTTCCTATGTGAAAACTCTAAACTGCACTCAAAAATGAATTGACAGTCTTCTATGTGATTGGCTCAAAGCTGGATACATGTTCAGATATGGAGTTTCTGAACGGTCCCCCAGAGGCAGTCCAATGTAGTACAGGTTGCAGTAATCTGACCCAGGAGTTACCACGGTACATGCCTTCTGAAGTTCTAAATGGCAAGTCTGAAGTAGGAATTGCATTGAAGAAATTGAAAATATTCAGCTCTGTTCTGCATGTTTTTCTCTGATCTACAAGCCTTTCCAATCTCAACTCAAACTGAATCTAGGTAAAAAGGATCATCTCACATACAAAAGGGGCAGAATCTACCAACAGATGAAAGGTGATTCAGGTGAAGGGAGAGATTCAGGCATCTTTTGAAAAGATACAAAACTTCTAACTATCTCTCCCTATGTTCAGTGGGTGGTGTGGGGGACTCCATGGTCCTGAATGGGGTAACTGTGCCATTGAAGGACCAGGAGAGCAGCCTGGGAGTCATTTTGAACTCACAGCTGCCCATGGAGGCACAGGTCAATTCTGTGTCCAGGGCAGCTATCTACCAGCCCCATCTGGCATGTTGGCAGAGACCCTATCTGCCGGTGCCCTGTCTCACCAGAGTGGTATATGCTCTAGTTATCTCCCACTGCAATGTGCTCTACCTTTGAAAGTGACTCAGAAACTACAACTAATCCAGAATGCGGCAGCTACACTGTAGACCAAGAGTGGCTGTCAAGACCATATAACATCAGTCCTAAAGGGTCTAGACAGGCTCCCAGTATGCTTCCAAGCACAATTCAGAGTGACACTTAAAGCCCTAAATGGCCTTGACCCTGTATACCTGAAGGTATACCCCCATCATTCAGCCCAGACACTGAGTCTACTTCCCAAGGGATTTCTGATGGCTCCCTCACGGTGAGAAGTGAAGATACAGGGAACCAGGTAGAGGGCCTTCTCGGCAGCAACACCCTCCCATCAGATGATATAGAACTACACAATTTTTAAAAGACATCTGAAGGCAGCCCTGTATCAGGAAGTTTTTATCGTTTGATGTTTATTATGCTTTTATATTCTGTTGGAAGCCACCAAGAGTGGCTGGGGAAACCCAGCCAGATGGGCGGGGTATGAATAATTAAATTATTATTACTAGAACTAATTTCATTATCACAGTATTCATTAACAATATATTCAAAGACTCTCT
Source organism: Podarcis pityusensis (assembly GCF_964106645.2). Taxonomy (NCBI): domain Eukaryota; kingdom Metazoa; phylum Chordata; class Lepidosauria; order Squamata; family Lacertidae; genus Podarcis; species Podarcis pityusensis. The sequence continues at coordinate 5,248,797 of NC_138038.1, read as the reverse complement.
CAAAAGATAGATTACAATAAATGAATAGTCAAAATGTAATCTGAACAAAAAAGACTTTTATTGGGGAGGGGGAAGGTAATGTGTGCCTAATTTTTACCATATGGAACCAGCATGCATTATACTATATGCAACATGCACCAAGCATTCACTTTCTTTTTGAAAGTACAAACTACTACTATTGAGTCACCTATTGTAGTAAAGTGCTTGGATGGAAATTCCTAGTCCACATCTTTATTATAACCTTGGTAACAAGAACACTTAAGTACATACAGTGTTCTACTTCTCAAATATATATATAAGCTCAGATATGACAGTTGACAAAATTAACACATGGTATTTGAGATTAGCAGACATTGTTAACAAACTAATTTTATAAAGGTTAACCTGCAGTATGTTATCATTCACATGTTTGTTGCCAGGTGCAGCAGACATATGTCTGCCAATGTCACACAATTTAATAATAATCTTTCCAGGATTCTTGGGGATATGCTGCCACCATTTTGCAAAATGAGAATGATTTATTAAAATACTGCAAAAGTTGCTTCCACACAAGCCTTTTTCCAGTTATTTATTTATTCATTTAATTTCACATGGCACAAAGGAAACAAAGGACTAAACAAACCTTTCCGTATACAGCTACTGTACTGCTACTAGTACACACAGATGCACACACCGAGCAAAGCATACTCTTGCACACAAAACTGAATAAAGGTATCCCAAGGCTGTACTTTTGAGATCACTATTAATGAGAAACTGTACTCCTTCAGGAAATGACTGGAGTACAGTACTCAACACTTAATGTATTAATATCCTTAAAATACCAAACATAACAGCATAACTATGAAAAGCACCCTTTTTTTTTTAAAGTCAACACTCATGGTTACCCAATGGGCAGAGATGATGGGAGTTGTAGTCCAACAACATATGGAGGCACAATGCTACCTACCACTAACCTGAAGCAAAACAGAGTTCTCCATCGTTCTCTTCTCCCCCACTAAAAAATCACAAGCATCCAACTTTTGCAGGGAACCTAATTTCATGAGCACCTGGCATCTCCCCTGAGCTAGCCATCTAGCTCCCACCCTTCCACTTGACCAAAGAAAACAAGCTCTGTCACATTCACTGTTTAGTACCTGCATGAAGAGACACCCAGGTCCTAGAAAGGAAAATGGGATGCACATCACTTACCAAAACAAAGACCAGAAATCCACTCTCTATATCCTCTGTACAGGTTTATCTATGATGTACCAATTAAAGACACATGTGCCTTCAATCATCAAAACACACTTAAAGCAGCATTGAAAGACTGAATAAACCAGCACTGGTGAATGAAAGTATTCTCTCCCCCAAATAAGGCACATTTTATGAAAATAACACTTTAATATTAGAAGAACAAACCATTTCCTAAGTTTACATGTGTATATAGACAGAAAATTTATTAAGGTCTGTCAAGTCTGTTACCAAGATTGCAAAATTGTACAAAAATTCTCAAAAACTAGTTGCAAACATAATGCCAGCAGCATGATGGTATTGTTTCCCCAAATGTGTCCATTTCCCCATCCCTCCCTAAAAAAAGAAAATCCTTCTACTGGCTGTAAACAAAGGACATTATACTCTTTGGTCATGGAAACATTTCTAACTACCTGAAGTTCATTAGCTACATAGTAAAATACATTATCTTACTATCCCCAGCACAGCCTAGAGAAGCTTTTCTGGGTCACCTTTTTCCTACCTCAAAAGAGTTCTGAAGAGGGCTTGCTGTTTAGGCAGCTGCCTTTATGTGCTTCACTCAAACTTTAATATCTTTGAAATGGAGGGGTAACCAAGCCGGCAAGAAGAAATTGAGCATATTTAGTAGTCAATCTTACAGTGAAAGAGGAACTTGTTTCTTTTTAAAGAGAACAGGAACACACCATTTTAAAATAGCCAGCGGCACAGCCTGCTTCAGGATCATTAATTTCCTCCACAGCTATGTAAAACAAGCAAACTTTGAGACAGCAGTGCCAAGCGGTACAATTATAGGATAAATAGTGACAATTATTATGCCATATTTTATATCAAACTGTCCAAGCAAAGATAGTCAAATTCACTTGCTTCAAACACTTTCACAGATGACTACACAGCACAGCAGGACAGCTAAAACGTATAACGTTTAGTAAAGGAAAGAAGAAAAGGGCACATGGGTGGCCCACACTCTCACACAGTGCCAGGCCTGCAGCAGTGGGACCATTATGGGGTGATGGATAGATAGCAGATGAAGGCAGGAACTGGTGCCTGAATGCTGAAGCAAGAATTTTTAAAGTGTTTGTGGGGTTACAATTTTGACTCAGCTTCAGGCAACAAAATAACCCTTGGGAAAAGGGCAGAAGGAAAATTATGCAAAAAAAATTAATAATAATTAAGGGGGCTGGCTGGGGGTTGGAGTCCAGCAACAGCCAGAAAGCCAAACACCCATTTTGTGGGAAGGAGAGAGACCCTATTGCTGGAGGAGAGTAAGGCCGTGACCCTACATATGCTTTCTTCTAAGTAAGCACCGCTGCATACTGCCATACTTGTTTCAGGTGCACGGGATTGGGGAAATCCACCCATTCGCAGTCAATGCTGTAAAGGGCGATGCCCCAGCACTGACTTGGCGGGGCGGGGGCTGGGTTCAGATCTCACCCTAGCCGATTGTCCAGCCACTTCTCGACCTGCCCGGTTAAACTCGCTCCGCAGTGATGAGAGATCTAAGCGCCGGCGACAAATGAGAGGGTAATCCATTAAAAATGAAATGAAACAAAAGCGTTAGGAACCGCAACTACTCGACCAGCGCCCGTTAAGAATGCGCGAGCCATTCGGGAGAGGCGAAAAGTTTCCGCCAGGCCGTGTGAAGACGACGCGTGCAGACGACGCGTTTGGAACTCCTGCGAAGCCCGCAAGCGACGCGGGCACGCCGTACGTGTGAACCTGCCCTTTCCCAGGCTGGGTTGGGGTTCTCTCTTCCTTTCTCTAAGGAAGGAGGGAGGGAGACAGAGAGAGAGAGAGCAGCCCTACGGAAGAGACCCACCTCCATCGAGCTGGCCTCGGAGGGGGAGGGGGAAGCAGCGAACGCCCCCCGTCTTCGAGTAGCCCTTGGCGGCCGCCGGCCGTTGCCGCCAGCGTCTTCGGGAAGCGGGCTGAGGAGACGCCGCCGCCGCCGCCGCCGCTCTCCCGCCAACGGAGCCCCCCTGGCGGCGGAGGGGAAGGCGCCGCCGCCAGCTCGGCACGGGCCGAGTCCGTCCCCTCAGGAAGCGCGAGCAGCCCCCTTCGCCGCCGAGACGAGGACGGCGCCGCCGCGACGGCGGGAGGCGGCCGCTGGGACTCCGCGCCTCGCCGGAGATGGAGGTCGCTCGCTCGCCCGCTCTGCCGGCCACCGCCGACGCCCTCAGCCGCGCAGCCCGCTCGGCATCTCCCTCAGCCGCGCTGAGTCTTCACGGCCGGCGGCGGCAGCGGCAGCGGCGACTTCCTCCTCGTCGTCGTCGTCCTCTTCCTCCCCTCGAGCGGGCTGAGGCGTTAAACGGTCCCACCTCAAAGCGCAAGCGCGCTTCTCAGAACGCAGTCGCGGTCGGCGCGCGCGCGCGCGCACGTCAGGCTCGCTCGCCGGCCCCACCCAGTAACACCTGACTCCTCCCACTCTCGTCAAGGAAAAGGAGAACGGTTGGCTTATGGGTGGTCTTGTTTCCGCCTGCAGGTGACCCGGATGTCGGCGTCACGTGCCGCCGCCCTCCCTCGCTTCGGAGTGAAGGGAGGCGAGGAGAGGGGATTGGGCGGCGGGGGGCGAGGGGGCGGGGCACGCCACGCCAATCAATCCATCCATCCATCCATCCATCCATCAAAGAGACTGCACAGAAACCTGAAATCGCAGAGCTCGAAGTTTATTCTGCGCTGTGGGTCGGGGAGACGGATGCTGTTGTAAAATGGATGGGACTTGCCTGTCTCCTTTCCCCGCGCTTCTCGCGCTTTGTGTTTTTCCCCGTTGTTCGCTGCACTTCGAAAACGTGCATAATGTGGGCACTGGGCGTGATCCACCAGGACTGAAGTCGTCTTTCCATCTGGAAGAAGAGGGAGCCGAGGAGCCCCTTGCTCGCATTTGGCAGCTCTCAGCAAATAGCCCCCGCTATGTCCGCAGCATCCATTGCTTTAAAAAGGAGAGGGAATGACAAAGCACACATACACACCGGCGCAGCTGCAAGTTATACACCGCAAGCATCAATCGGGCGGAGCCCACAACTATGTCTGTGTGCCACGTGGAGATAGGAAGCAGCCGATGATGTTACGGGCGATCCAGGCAGGCACTCTGCCAGCATTGGACGGCACGCAGCCACGCCATAAGGCTCTGGGAAGCTGCAAAGAGGAATTCCGGTCCTTCTGTAATAAGAATTTTAAGGTTTTATATATATAATAAATGTTCATAAATGTACCAAGCAAACACGTACATAAATATATAAACCACATATCTGAAGCAGCACAGGAAGACAGTCCTGAAACCATTTTGACTCTAAAACTGACCAAATGTTTCTTCCCAATGTCTCAGGTATTGAGTAATTACCATCTCAAAGGAATGGCCAGACTATCAGGAAAGGCAATCGGATAAGGCATTATCAGATAACCTGGCAAACAGAAAAAACAACAACATTCAAATTTCTGTTGTAGACTGCCTTTTCTGTGATGTAGCTATGATGTTTGGGGGTGGTGGTCTTGGGCTCTACCCCTTCTGTGGTGTATGTATGATGTATGGAGGGGTGGTCTTGAGCTCCAGGGCAGCAAATTTCAAAATGTCTATATAAGGGCAAGCACACATGGTTTGTGGTCCTCCTCCTCTCTCCTGCATGTGGGGGGAGCACCCTGTTGCAACAGCTTTAATAAAGATCAGATTTACTAGCTGCTTTGCTTCTCAATGTTCTCTGGTTGGCCTCTGTTATTTTCTCCTACCAATGGAGAACCTACAAAGGACTCTATAAGGGCTCTTGTGTACCCCATAAGGGAATAAGGGCAGGTCTTGTTTACAATAGCCACACGCACACCTGCTGGAGCGGGGTGGGGGAATAAATAAACTCAAACTGGGGCAATAAGGGAAAGGGTTGTGCCAAAACTGGAAGCCACGCTGCAGACTCCACCGGGCAACTCCCAGCTAAGCCAAAGCGGCAGGCATCAAGCACAATCAATGGTGGGTCATTTGTGACATAAGAAAAGCCTGCTGGATCAGGCCAGTGGACCCTCTAGTCCATCATCCTGTTCTCCGGATGGCCAACTATATGTTTGTTGCAAGCCCGCAAGCAGGATTCGGGCAAAAGAGCACTCCCTGCTCCTGTGGTTTACAGCAACTGGTATTAATAATAAATAATAACAATAATAAATTTTATTTATACCCCGCCCTCCCCAGCCAAGACTGGGCTCAGGGCGGCTAACACCAGATATAAAACAATTGATTAAGATACATTAAAAACAAGATTAAAATACAACATTAAAATGAAGCCTCATTTCAATAGAAACTCAAATCAGAAACTTTTGGGGGATGAAAAAGTCAAATCTTCACCAAGGCCAACTATTCAGACTGGTCCTACATGGGCCAGAAAAAGCCAGGGAAGCCCCCAAATAGGAGTTCCATCACAGAAGGAAAGAGGGGGAGGGGATCAAGTTGATTCTAAACAAATTGCTGCTTTCAACTGTGAAAAAAGAGAATAGCCATCATGACTAGTAGCCACGGATAGCCCTCTCCTCAGCGAATTGGTCTAATCCTCTTTTAAGGCCCTCTAGCTTGGGGGCCATTTGGCTCCCTGCTCCCAGCCCCAACACCCAATCATTGATGCGAGACAAGCTATGGTCTGGTCAAACAGTGTGATTTCCACACCAGAGGCCTCTCTAATCTCTACAGTGTGCAAACGGTCCTATCTTCCAATAAACAGCCCATGTCAAATCTTCTATTGAACAGTATCTGGGATACAGATGTTCCCGAAGGAAACATATGAGGGCTTGCCACCTAGTCATGACCACTACAGGGCTCATGCCTTGGGCACTGACTTGACAGGAAGTAGTGCCGCTTGTAGCATAAGCCCCCAATTGAGAAACATCTGGACCCATTGTGTAACTGCCTTTAACAGATATTGCCAAGTGTAGAGGAACCCGCCTGGAGTAAGCAGGTTAATAATCCCATGGAAGAACAGCCAGGATCACTGCTACAGCCCTGGAGTGAGCCTTCTTCCTGATCTGCACTGAAAAGGGTGTGAGAAAATATATTCCTGGTATAAAGTCCTGCCTTTGTTGTGGGCATTTCATGGGAATAAAGGGGCTTTGGATGTGGCATAACTATGCCACACCCACAACCCGCCCAATTTTTACCCATACAGCCAATGTGCATGCTGGTGGCATTCTGGGAGAGGGATCCTAGAGTTTTGCCAATGCATCTGACATCCCAGATCAGATCATTTAATATGGCCAGAGCCATTACAACTTCCACTGTACATAACTAATACATTAGCACCATGCAGGCATTTGTTAATTGTGTCCACAGAGGGATCATGTGTGCCAGACCTGCCTGCTCCACCCCTAAACTTCCCACAGTGACATCTGAAACACAATCATCTGAAAGTGGTTACAATTCTCCCCCAAAACAGGAAGCCTGTGTAAATCGGTTCCTGATCACAAGAAGGTGGAAACTTTAGGAGGCAGCTCACCCTCCATGGATGCAATTACTGAATGACTGAATAGGGCTATAATTGGCATTGATATTGCTTCTCCAGAAATGTATTGGAAATATTAATGTAACTGGAGGAGAGGGGGGCCATTATATTTAAGAGCAGCACAAAACTGGAAGCAGCACAGAAAGCAATCATTGACTCAGCATTTCTTCTTTATCGTGACATTCTGAAAGCTTCAAAGACACCTCCACAATTAAGTCTAAGTGTAAACCATGTAATATAGACACAACAGTTTTTGAACTTTCGTATGAGTTCTTCACACATTTAATATATGGTTCACATCCGAAAAAATGTTAGGAGGCTGTTATATTTTTTCCAAGGTGTTGTGTGTGCTGTAATGGGCACGTGAAGTCATCAAAACTTTTCCAATTTGGTGTTGCCATGAAAATTGTCATTGGCAATAGAAAGGTACTTAATATCCATAATCCTGTCAGGCACTGTGTCAGCTACAACTGTGTTGAAGAAGTGGAGAAGGAATGAGAATACGTATCGCTTGATGGACAGTGGGCAATCCCAGAAGTAATGAAATCACCACCAGTTAGTAATGGGAGTTGCCATAAATAATTATGACGCATGTGCTGGAAAGGGATTTGCCATACAGTTGCTATCTGCTTTCAGAATGTTGCATGGGAAGCCTTGCAGGAGGAAATGCTCGAGACTTTGCCAAGGCCTTCAATAGCAAAAAAAGAAAAGAAAAGAACCATATGGGAAGACCATATGGAACATCAAGGAGTACATTTTCACCACATGATGACAGTAGAAGATCTGTGATTCTGGACAATTAAGAAGATTTAACTGTGCATAACACTGTGTGGATGATGTCACTGGTATTTATGAAAAAGGGAACTACAATGTGGGCAGACTGGAATTTCAAAGGGTTGTTAGATGAACTTCCCCCAAAGAAAGACAAATCAACCAGTCCCCAACATCTCTACAAGTTGTGGCAGAAACTATTAAAAGATCCCTCACAAAAGCAGAGTGTCAGCTGAAGAACATGGCAAAACATAAATCTGACATATGGTTTGGCCAGGGGCATAATGCCAGTCGCCAGTGCCCAGGGCGGGTGCCCGCGCATGCGTGCCAGGCAGGCAAGGAGTCAACTCTCCAGCCTTTGCTGCCACCAGGTTGGTGCTTATGCTTATGCACCAGGCAGGAGCAGGGCACTGAGGGTGAAGGGTGTCCTCCACACTCTCCAGCCCTTGCTACCGCTGGGCGGGTTATTGCATACCAGGCAGGGGCAGAAGGTTATTGGTTTATTTTGTTTTTGTTTTGATTGTGTATTTTTTTATCTTGTATTTTTATACTGTGAACCGCCCTGAGATCTACAGATGAAGGGCAGTATACCAATTTAAATAAATAAATAAATAAAGGCTACACTATCTTCTAACTGCAGCCATGGAAAACATATATTTCAATAAACTCTACAGCAATTGTGGCATCCCTTCTGAAATACTGTAGTTAAGGAGCTTCAGGCATTCAGCCTCCAAAAATGAAGATTTGACTGAGGAAATGAGGAACATAGGAACATGGCAAACTATGCAGAATCATACCATTGATTCATCTAGCTCACTGCAGTGGTACCTCGGGTTACATACGCTTCAGGTTACATATGCTTCAGGTTACAGACTCCGCTAACCCAGAAATAGTACCTCGGGTTAAGACCTTTGCTTCAGGATGAGAACAGAAATCGCACGGCGGCAGCAGGAGGCCCCATTAGCTAAAGTGGTGCTACAGGTTAAGAACAGTTTCAGGTTAAGAACGGATCTCCGTAACGAATCAAGTATGTAACCAGAGGTACCACTGTATAGTCTATTTTGACTGGCAGCAGCCTTCCAAGATTTCAAACAGGGCTCTTTCCCTACCTGGGAAATCCCAGCAATTGAATCTGGGACATTTTGCATGCAAAGCAGTTTCTTTACCACTGAGTTCCCCTATATAGTATCAATGCGTTTCTGGAATTTTTAAAGAAAACTGAATCAGGTGAGCTTGGGGGAATAGTGCTGGTTTACCTACATCCAGCTAATTTACATGCTTAAAACTTTTCTCACTGTATACACCTTGGCAACCACAACTTGCAGACAGACAGACAGATAGATGATAGTCAGATGTCAAGCTTCTGTTTTGTCAGCTGAATTATGACTGATGGCTTTTCTGACTACAACACAGTTTCAAAAATGGAGGAGACTCACCCTGGCATTACAATGTATTTCATACAAGGGGCTCCTATCAAATAACTTTCCTGATATTCCCAGAAAAATATTTTTAAATGAATCATAAGGACAGTGGCAACTAAAAACGACCTAAACTCTATGTACACATCCACATGCACCCCATTATATTTTAAACTTAGAGAGGCCCATGAACATACACCTTATTTCAATGAACTGACTTCTGTACAACTTCAGAAAGCTTTTACAGAGTTGTGATTAAATACAATAAACTCTGCTTATAGAGATGGGAGACACAGGGGCATACCAAGAAACAAACGTGTTTGCATTAGGGGATGTGCTGAAGTAAAGGACCTTATGCATTATATCTTGCGCTGCCCCTTATATAATGAAGCAAGAGAACGATTTTTAGCACCTATAATGACAAGGTCCCCTGGCCAGAACCCCTCTGACATGATTTTATATCTCCTCGCAGACATAGATAAGTATGTGACCTGGTGTGTCTTTGCAACTGCCGCTAGGAAAATTAGAGCAAATTACCGTATTTTTCGTCCCATAGGACACACCGGCCCATAGGACGCACCTAGCTTTTTTGGGGGGAAATAAAGGGAAAAAAAATTTTCCCTTTATTTCCCCCCCCAAACCAGGTCGGGGAATCCAAACCAGGTAGGGAAACAGTGGGATGGCGGCGCTCCGCCTCCCCGCTGTCCCCCAAGCTTGTGGGGCTGCCCGATGTCTGCCCGAAGCGCAGGCCGCTCTGCTTCAGGGCGCCCGTGCGCCGGGCAGCAGGCTGCAGCCTAGGGAGCGACCCCTCTTGCTCTCCAAGCTTCAGTGAAAGCCTGTATTCGCCCCATAGGATGCACACAGATTTCCCCTTCATTTTTGGAGGGGGAAAAGTGTGTCCTATAGGGCGAAAAATATGGTATATAGCCGAGATAGCCACCAACTGTAAAGGAGATGAATTTATTTGACCCTATCTACATCAAGCTATATTCTATCTTTATCACCAAACTCCGAATATAATTGCACATTGTATCAAAAAAAAAATTTAAATATATTAGTGGCCATGTCGTGATTTCAGCCTATAAATTTTATTGTTTAATGTCTTAACCTGTATATTAAGGTACTTTTATAGCTCTGTTTAGAGTAGGTAATGTCTTGATAATATAATTTTTTAAAGTTTTTGCATTAATCCAGCATATTTTAATTGTTGAATGATTCTGTGTACACTGCGGCAGCCTTTGCCTATGTGCAATAAAACTGACTGACTGACTGACAAGGGCCTCCGTCCAAACGTCAAACGGAAAAGAATTTCTCAAGTTCTGCTGTTGACCTGACAGTCAACACTAATATTGCAAGTTGTCTAACAGGATTTTAACATTTACCAATTCAGTATCTGCCAGACAGAGCTGGGCATGAAGCCATTCCATGACAACAAGCATTTTGAGCCACGTGCAAAAAGTTTCCACAAACAGGAAGGTGTTACTGCTGAACTTTGATTTGTGAATCTTAAGAAAATATCATGCAGAGTTGAACACCATCTTTGTAAAGACTGAAGAACGCTGTTAGCCATTCTAATAGCATCTAAACAACCCTTGTTTCACTATTGTGCTTGAGTTTACAATCTTCTATAAGGATGCTGTTGATATAATAGGGGGGGAAATACTCTCAGGCTGCAAACTTGTCCCCATTTACCTGGGAGCAAGTCCTACTGAACGCAGTGGGACTTACTTCTGAGTAGATATGCATGTAATTGCAGTCAGGGTTGTTTCTAAAGTGGTCTCAAGGCTTTTGGGGAATCCATTGCATCTACCATGGAGGTCCTGATACAGGGGGAAACTACTACTACTAATAATAATAATTTATTGTTTTACATATGTTCAGAGGTGGTTATTATAAATTTACATATTCTAGGACTCAGCCCAGGTGCTAAAAACAGATTCTGGAGCCGAGTATCCCTCCCCACTTGCTTACTTGAAATATTGCAACCAGAAATGTCCACCAAATCGTGAGTTTATTAAAAGAAAACAAGGCCATAAAAATGGTCTGCAATTCCACTCTTTCCTCCAGTCTGTTGCCACCTTTTGATCTGGTCCTATTAGAAGCTGGGCCCTTATTAGCAGACATTGGTAGGTGGCAAGGTGTATGTGTATGGAAATGTTTGTCTGCTTATTTCTGCGTATCAAGCTGTTGTTAAAGGAACAAGTCAGGTCAGGATTTTCCCCCCTGATCAGTTAGCAACCCTAGCTAGGACCCTCATTTAGACATGACCTGTAATATTGTTTTTAAATTTACTCACTCATGCATTGAACCTTTATCTCATTCTGTTCACCATTATATAGTTGGAAGTCAGGTTATTGTGCAATTGTTTTTCTGTCCACTTGTTGGGTTGTTAACATGCAGTCTGGCCCTATGCATGTTTTCTCTGATTTCAAATATGCTCATAAGTAATTGTGCAGAGAACTTGCAACCTCAGTGGAATTTCAGTCGTGAAACTTTTTTCTTTAGTTCATAGGTCTGTTGTGAAAAATAATTCCCTCCCCCCACATCAGTCTTCTAGAACAAGTTTTCGCAATTTCAATAAATGAAGAAAAAAATTACTCTACAATTCATCAAAGATGAAACAAGTCTAAATAATATATATTTTAAAAAAAGAAATCACCCCCTTGACTCTATTTCCAAAGAAAGCTGCAAACCACTTCATTTATTTTCTTTTTTGATTAAGCTGTGCATAGTATTTGCTATGAGTCTGCCTGGCAAAAATCCTTACATAGCTCCTTTATCAAGGAGACTCTCAACAGTAATGCTTAAAAATGCTACTGTGGGATATCCACGTTTGTAAAATCTGTTACAATTCAATATTTTATCATACTATAAATTGGCAATTGTTTATCCACAGCATGAATTCAATTGCTAGTTCCCTAGATTAGACAAGTACTTCAGCAGCGAAAGCAATTAAGCAGTAAATAGATTTTGAGCTTTGTGGGGGCAGGGGACATTACCTATTTTGTCTCTGTCAGTTCTGGAGGATTGCTTGGAAACTGCAGCTAGCGTAGAGCAGGCTGCCTTGAACACTTTCATCAGCAATCCAGTCTGTGCCCTAGCTTCCTACAACCGTAGTCTTTTACACACATGCGCACACATCCCACTTGAGAACTGTAGCCGTCCTGAGCATTCTCTGAAAGCAATTTAAAGACCTGTCTGCATCGGTATTTAGCGACTTGAATTCATGCCAGTAGGAAATAGAATTTTCACAATTCCCTGCATTTCCAACGCTCAGGCTATGTGTGCAATTTATAGCATTGACCACAACACGAGAGGGAGGTATCAGTAGGAACGGGAGACTGCAGAAGAATTTTTGAGGGAAATCTACATATGATCTATCTAGAATCACATGTATTATCCATTATGGGCCCTGAGCTCCTGATGAATCATAAGTCCACATTCACTTCAGAGGAAGGGGTATTCCAGCTGAGGATTTAGGACAAATGGTACTGGTGTGGCACTCAAAGTCAAGCAGGAAGAAAGGCTTGAAACCCGTCCTTTCGTCTTCTTCTTCTTCAAGCTCTTCAGTGCCTGTACCTCAAGAGGCACCTTCCATGCCTCTGCCCTTGAATTACTAGAATGAATTTCAAAATTGCGTAAAATCACATACAAATCACCCACCCTAACTCAGTGTGTAGCATGAGTTGCCAGTGTCTGGGGAGAGCACAGGCCTGTCTTACCCATAGAGGCTAGTGGCGCGGGGCACCAGGGCACCAAGTTATGGAGGGTGCCAGGCAAGAGTCCGGGGAACACCGAATGAGCGCGCTGAGTGAGTGAGGGTGTGTGCGCCACTCCCGCCGAGTGTCAGCTCGGTTTTTTCCCTTTTAGCCAGCAGGCACCAAATTCTGCAGGGCGCCAGAAAGCTAAAACCGAGCCGATGCTTGGTGGGAGCGGCGCACACACCCTCGCTCAGCGCAGGCCTGCTCGCTCAGTGTGCTGCCTGCCATGGCCACTGTGCCACAAAGCAGCCAGCTGAACCAGGAGGCGCCATGTCCAGCCTCTGCCTCTTCCCCGCCGGAGGAGCCGCCCTCCAGCCGCTGCCCGCCTCCTCCAGCCGGTCGACAACTCTGGGAAAGGGGGGGCGCCAGAGGGATCTTTGCACCACAGCGCCAGATATGCTTAAGACGGCCCTGGGAGAGCAAATCACTGACACAATCAAAGCACCCTGCCTCCCCCTGAGCCAGGTGGGGTCGCACTGTGCTGCCTGCCTGCCAACACAGGGGGGAGCTCAGCCAGCCGGCATGGCCCTTGGTGGGCGAATCCCCATGCTGGGCCAGGATGTGCTGGGGTAACCCCTTGCCCACCTCCTTCCGTCTGTGCCTGCTCACTGTGGACCTGGGCTGCTCTGCCGTCTTCGCCAGGTCAGTACAGGGATCCCTGCAGAAGCCAATACCTGGTTGCGCCCCCTCAGAATTTGGCACCCAGGGCCCCCACCACCCCTGTTCTCCTGTGCTACACCATTGCTCTAACCGCAGCATCAGAAAAACCTTGGAAAGGGATCTACACTACATTCACACCAAATGCCTACTGAAGTGTCCTTTGGAATATACATTGATGACTCTGTAATGTGAGCACTGCAAGATTTAATATTAAAATACCTTCCTCAAATGTCCTTTCGGAGTCACAATTGTTCCTTAAATTACTGGTAGGAATGTTAAACTACTTTCCAACAATCTGACATGATTGCTGAGGCTGAATCCTTTTTGTTGCTAGTGGTCCTCAGTACCTTCTAGAATCAGCCGAGGTCACAAGAAAGACCTTCCAGGATCTTGCACCCAGTCAGGAACCCTGTTTTGAACCCCATTAATTGGGAGAGACAGGATGTCACCACAGATTAACAGCGTTTCTATTGCATAGAGCACCTAAATTAAACTACATGGAGCTGACTAAAATTCAGTCTGACAGTTGTGAAATTATTACATATTTTAATATGAACATGCTAGTTCCATTGTGCTCAGAGCATCTTCAAAAGCTTGCAAACTACTTCAGAACACCTGCAGTTGCCGATAGCAAACAAAAAGATCATTATCACTCAGAACTTGCTTTTATATAGCCAGTTGAACCCACAGCAACACTGGTGAAAGTCACCAAAAGAATATGTTCACTGTAATTTGATACCTAATAAGGTGTACAGTCAAATGGTATGTAGTCCTGCTAGAATTTGTCCTTGTTTCAAATTGTTGTTTGAGGGACATTATTGTTCTTTTAAGGGATTTATTATTATTATTATTATTATTTATTGATTATACAGTAATCGTCCACGGAGTTGTTCCAAGTTCGTTGGATTCTCAGCTCAAATCCCTACATGGCGAGTCTGTTGAGGGGAATGGGTTTTATCTCCCTAGTTGAAAGATTGGGAGAGGGTGGAGATGGAGAGGAAATGAAATGAAACAGTTTTGGGGTTTTTGGCCATCAACCTGTGGGATTTGTACATAACTGGATGTTGAATGCAGTGGTAGTTGTACTGAATGTGAAATTTGTATTTGTATATAACATATATTGATTTTTGTTGAGACAAACTGCTTTGAAATTTCCTGAAAAATAAAGCACAATAAAAGTTAAATTCATCCTATTTTCTCTTTCACAAATATCAACAATTTTAATATGAGAAAATAAACATTAGAAAATCACATTTTGGGAAAATTTCTATCATAATCCTTTACTTCCACATGAAAGCAACCAGAGGACAACTTATTCAAAGCAGAATTCCAGTAAGCAGTGTCTAATAGCAGAGGTTGCTAATTACAGATGTATAATAACTTTTATCATAGTTGGCTCAAAATCATTGCTAGGCTTATTTCTTGCATACATGAGAAGTACAAATATAAAGACTGCGAACTTAAAAGTGCTATAAAAAGACAAATGATGTATTTTATTATATACGAGAAGCACTTCAGGCTCCATATGGGTTTTATTTGTCCTCCAGCCTGACATTTACTGGGGCTTATTGTTCTTGGAGCTTTTAAAATCAGATGGTCACTTTTCAGATACTTCTAACAGCAAAAAAAGCCATCCAAATGTTATTGGACAGTAAAAAAATAAAATCATTGTCAAATATTTATACAGTGGTACCTCGGGTTACATACGCTTCAGGTTACAGACTCCACTAACCCAGAAATAGTACCTCAGGCTAAGAACTTTGCTTCAGGATGAGAACAGAAATCGTGCTCCGGCGGCGCAGCAGCAGCAGGAGGCCCCATTAGCTAAAGTGGTGCTTCAGGTTAAGTACAGTTTCAGGTTAAGAACGGACCTCCAGAACGAATTAAGTACTTAACCTGAGGTACCACTGTACAGCCTAAAAAACCAAAGGTGCAATCCTAACCCCATCACTTTTATGTCATATTGTATTTTATTGTACTGTCTTACTGTAAAATACAATAAATAAGGAAAGCAATAAAAACACAATTTAAAAACATACAGCATATAGCACAGCACATTACAATTGCTACAGTAGGCAGAAAAATCATTAAATGATCGAATAAGGCCCTCAGCAATTTTTGCGTAGTCCTGGGGGGAGGGAATTTGGGAACAACGGGGTTGTGCCAATGGAAGTTAAGCCAGTGTAAACGACAAAAAGAAGCACGCCAAGGGCCGGGAATGGGCATATTGAGGTGGGGAATGAGGTGAACCAATCCTAACTCCTATCATTCACTTATCCCACCTACAGAGATTAGTGCAACTAACACCATCATAAATGCAAACATTACTAAATTAATTCCACAGAAGTCAAGAAAATGAAAGCTTACACTGCCTCACACCTCCTGCAGGAACAGTTAGGACGCTACTTAAACTACACAGGAGATAGGCCATAGGCCTGGTGTAAAAAGGTAAAGGACCCCTGATAGTTAAGTCCAGTCGCGAACGACTCTGGGGTTGTGGTGCTCATCTTGCTTTACTGGCAAAGGGAGCTGACGTTTGTCTGCAGTTTTTCCGGGTCATGTGGCCAGCATGACTAAGCCACTTCTGGTGCAACAAAACACTGAAAACAGAGCAGCGCACAGAAACACCGTTTACCTTCCCGCCGGAGCGGTACCTATTTATCTACTTGCACTTTGACATGCTTTCAAACTGCTAGGTTGGCAGGAGCAGGGACCAAGAAACGGGAGCTCACCCTGTCGTGGGGATTCGAACCGCCGACCCTCCGATTGGCAAGCCCAAAGCTCAGTGGTTTAGACCACAGCGCCACCCGCGTATAGGCCTGGTGTATCTGCCTGTTTAGGGGTTTCTCTCCATTCTCTTTATTTTACAATTTTAATAGTGTTGGCAATGTTAAAAATACAGTCAAAATGCAGCACAGTTTCTACTAGGTAATCCTTTTTTATTTTTTGATACCAACAGCCCAGAGGGTGGTACTTTGAAAGCTAACAGCTGAAAGACTGCATTTAATGAGAGATCGGATGTCAATTTTCTAGTAAGACTAAAAAGCATTTTTATTAGTCTTCTGTAACTTACTCTGTAAAACCACTTCAAATACTTGTTTTTAAAGATACTGTCATATTTGAACCAAAGTACTTCAGTGCTTGCAGCAATATAGAGAATAAATGCAAATCACAGGAGTCTATGCGCTTTGCTAACCAACTGAAGTGTCTATGGCTGCAATCCTACATGCACTTACCTGGTAGTAAGACCATCTGAACTCTACTGTATAGGGCTTGCTCCTGAGTAGACATAGGATTGCACTGGTACAATGCGTGTGGAGGGAGGATTAAGCCACAAAAAGTCAGGACTCTAGGGAGTTGGCTTGAGGACCCATAAAACTGAGAACTTAGTGTTTCTATTTTTGAAGTCCGCATGTAAAATATAGTAAGCATTTTATTTTATTCAGCAATTGACTATTTCACTGAAATCCTGCTGGACTTTAAAATAAAACTCTGATTTAAAAAACCAAATTGCCTTTGCAAGTAGGAAAATGGCACAAGCCATGTTCCTAAATTAAATAGGTTAATCATGAGATTCTGTAATACAAAAATGTTTGGCAATCTTTTTGTTGATCAGCTGGAGAGGCACTGTTTAGCTGCCTCTTTCAGAA